>NW_027325396.1:600000-774755 GCF_036924035.1 Leuresthes tenuis | reverse complement strand
TTATCAAGTAAAGTTCAATGTCAATGTGTAATATTCAATTAGGATTTGCAAAACAGTGAAGTTAAACAATGAATGGGTCCATAGTCGGTATGAGAAGACTACAGGAATATTTACCTGGGTGTACGTTCAAACAGAGATGAGAAAATTGCGATAAATAATTGTTTGTTTGTTTGTTAGTATGTATATGAATGTTATGTGTATAAACTGTGTTGAGTTATAGTTACTCAGTAGTGTCTCAGTGAAACAACCGACGGGGGAAGCCTTGCGGTGACAACAAAAGCAGTGTTTTACTGATCAGTCAAGTTGCTCCAGTGTACTCCATACAAACTGGTTGGCTACTGAAGGGATAGAAAATGGGGAATACTTGTTTTAAAGCAAACAAGGAATTAGATGGGAAAAATACATGTTTTAACGGGACCCAGACAATATTAAATACTCAGACAGATGGGAGAAGAAGTGTAGTTTTGTAGGAAATCACAAAATTATTACATAGAATTAGTGAAATCAATTGAAGAATGCCTTTCTGAAGAGCTGTTTACCACAGAATAGCAGCTTTGCGACCAAGCACATTGTAGATCGCTTTACTGCCAAAATGATCTAATTTAATGGATTGGTTTAGACATGCATAACAGCATTTTAAGAACAAAGAGAGAAACAAAAAGGGACAACGCTTCATGGTGGAAGGTGATGTATAAATAACTGTGTATATGATGAAGGGGGTGGCAACACCCATTCCGAAATCCCGCCATTCCGACATCCCGCTATTCCGACATCCCACCATTCCGACATACCACCATTCCGACATACCACCATTCCGACATGCAAACGTCCCACCATTCCGACATCCCACCATTGCGACATCCCGCTATTCTGACGTTCAAATGTCCCACCATTCCGACAAGGCTTTCCGTATAAGGAAATGTGTGTTACTCAACAGGTGAGTCCCTTCTTTCTGTTCATGCAATTTATATGTTTAACATGTTTATAGACAAGCGTTATTAAAAACACAAAGTCTCGGCAACTGGAGGAGGAGAAGCAGTCCGCGGTGGTTTTCAATCACACACTCCAATGCCACTTGTTTCAACTTCCGAAAATTTAATCCAGGAAAAAAAGGCTTACAAACATGGACCAAAACGGCTCCATAACACGCACAAGAATCCAAAAGAAACGAAAGTTAACTAAAAGAAAGCAAATAAACAGTATGAAGTGGTCAAAATTGGTTTTACGCATGCCTATGTGCGTCTGGCACATGCGTCTTCGGGCTCTCCCACGTTGGTTTGTGGATGAAAGCTATATGTTCAGCTGTAATGTCATGTAAAATCAATCTCTACATGACATTTAGTCCCAGGTGTGACCAGTTAGGTCCTTAAGATATCAACAGGCTGTATAAAGCTACAACCGTTGCGGCTGTGTGTTTGTGCCAAATGCGCAAAACCCATCCGCGCTTCCCAAAATTGGAGTGAGTACTCATAAATCACGTGAATATCATGAATAAACGTTTTTACTGCATTTTGTTGTGTTTTATACGTTCTATGCTGTCATTTCTCTCTTCTCCTATTGGCAAGGCAAGGCAGAGTGCTCGCAACTGTGTCCTGTGCAGTAGCCGTGATATCTGTAATTGCAATTATTACTTTTGCATATGATGACAGCGTGCAAAAGACGCATGGGCTCTGTGGAGAGCTCCGCTCCAGCTGGCTGCTGTGACAGCTCACTGACACTGTATTTCTGCTTAATCAGTTTCAGTCTCGCCAGAGTTACATTAATATCTGTATTTTTATATTTGAAATTCAGGGGATTTTGATAATAGATTATTAAAGTTTGTTTGCGAGGCTGTGGCCTCTGCATGTGCAAAGCTTGTGCGCCAAACTTTAGGGCGTATTTGCGCCGGCATATCATTAGTGCAAAATGTTTTGGGTAAAAAATAGGCTATTAAAAGGAACTGTCGGAATGGCGGTATGTTAAAAAAAACAAAAAACATACCGCCATTCCGACCATAGGAGGAAAAAAGTGTCGGAAAAGTGTGGGACGTTTGATAAAAAATTAAGTGTCGCCATTCCGACAATTGGAGACCCATGTCGGAATGGCGAGATGTCGGAATGGCAGCATGTAACCATGATGAAGGAGAGACCATTTGAGCAGCACAGCCATTTCGCAGCACAGGGACAGCAATCCAAGTTACAGGATCTCCCACGTGGTATCACCTGTCACATTGTGTCAAGGCATCAAAAGAAGAAAAAATCACCAAACTCAAGGACAAAAAGACAAAGACTCCGGTGAACGAAGACAGAGGACTGACAAACCAGAAATACAAAAGGATTCTCGATATCAAGATCCAGAAGAAGAGGCTAACAATGCCACGAACACTTACGATGCTGGGAATGATGCCAGCAATGAACAGAGAAGAAGATTCAGTGTCATCAATCTGCATTACGTGCCTCTAATGAGGGGGTGAATATAGAATCCTCAACGATTACAACGTCTCTGGGAACTGTGACAACAACAAGGTTTAAACCATTTTGATATATATTGTAACCTATTGTCTAAGGAATAGTGCTGAAAATGAGGTAAATCTAATCCACCACTGTCCTTGGTCTTCTGTAGGGTTTTTAAACTAATATGTGGTGGTTTGTTTTTCCACAGAAATTTGGAGATGCATGAATCTAGTGACTTAAACCAAGTAGCAGATGGTTATATGGGGATCATTGAGAAGAAATAGTTAACTTTTGGTAGTATCATCATTTTAATGGATGTAACTCTCCCCATGAGTGATATAGGTAAGGACTTCCAACGAGAGATCGTCCTCTACTGTCTTTAATAATTGCATATAATTTAGCTTTGTTAGCTCTGAGAGCCTGGAGGAAATGTTTATGCCTAAATATCTAATATTTCCTGACTGTAAAGTGATCGCAGGTATATTATGGACCCTACAGTTAATGGGCAGAACTGTGGTCTTAGACCAGTTGATAGAGTAGTCAGAAAGTGCTGAGAATTTATTTATGAGTGTATTTATCGTGTGACTGAGAGACGTCTGTGAGTTCTGAAGGAAAAGTAATACATCATCAGCATAAAGACTTATTTTATGATCAATATTTTGGGATTAATTACTCACAAACGGGTAAGAAAAGGTAGTATTGCCAGACCATACATGATCAAAACAGGGAGCGGAGGTGGTTCAGCTGCAAGGTGTGAATGTCTGACTATAGTTTGTAAAAAGCGGGTAAGATAAGGTGCGAATGCCCGACAATGTATGATCAAAAGAGGGAGCGGAGGGTTTTGGCTACAAGAAGGTTTGAATATCCAACCATAGTTTGTAAAAAGCGGGTAAGAAAAGGTTACCATACATCATCAAAAGCAGGAGTGGATGTGTTCGGCTACAAGAAGATTTGAATGTCCATCAATAATTGCTTTAAAACATGAAAGAAAATTTTCGAATATCAAACCGCACATGATCATAAGCGGGAGAGGAGTTGTTCACCTGCAAGAAGGTGTGAATGTCCACCCATAATTACTGAAAAATGGGTAAGAAAAGGTGAAAATGCCCAACCATACATCATCAAAAGCAGGAGTGGATGTGTTCGGCTACAAGAAAGTTTGAATGTCCGACCATAGTTTGTAAAAAGCGGGTAAGAAAAGGTTCGAATGCCCGAACATAGACCATCAAAAGAGGGAGCGGAGGTGTTCCGCTGTAAGGTGTAAATGTCCGACCATAGTTGGTAAAAAACGGGTAAGAAAAGGTTAAAATACCCGACTGTACACAATCAATAGGGGGAGCGGAGTTGTTTGGCTACAAGAAGGTGTGAAAGTCCGACCACGGTTTGTAAAAAGCGGGTAAGAAAAGGTTCGAATGCCCGAATATATACCATCAAAAGTGGAAGTGGATGTGTTCGGCTGCAAGAAGGTGTGAACGTCCGACCAAAGTTTGTAAAAAGCAGTTAAGAAATGGTTCGAATATCCAACCAAACATAATCAAAAGCGGGAGCAGAGCTGTTCGACTGCAAGTAGGTGTGAATGTCAGATCATAATTTGCAAAAAGCTGATGAGAAAGGGTGAGAATGCCCGGCTATACACCATCAAATGCGGGAGCGGAAGTGTTCGGCTGTGAGTAGGTGTGAATGTCCAACCATAATTGCTGAAAAATGTGTTAGAAGAGACTAGAATGCCGGACAAGACATCATCAAATGCGAGAGCGGAGTTGTTCGGCTGTGAGTAGGTGTGAATCTCCGAGCATAGTTTGTAAAAAGGGGGTAAGAATAGGTTCGAATGCCCGAACATACACTATCAAAACAGGGAGCTGAGGTGGCTCAGCTGCAAGGTGTGAATGTCTGACTATAGTTTGTAAATAAGGTGCGAATGCCCAACAATGTATAATCAAAAGAGGGAGCGGAGGTTTTCGGCTACAAGAAGGTTTGAATGTCCGACCATAGTTTGTAAAAAGCGGGTAAGAAAAGGTTCAAATGCCTGACTGTACACCATCAAAAGCGGGAGCAGAGTTGTTCCGCTGTAAGACGGTGTGAATGTCCGACCATATTTGGTAAAAAGCGGGTAAGAAAAGGTTAAAATACCCGACAGTACACAATCAATAGCGGGAGAGGAGGTGTTCAGCTGCAAGAAGGTGTGAAAGTCCACCCATAATTACTGAAAAATGGGTAAGAAAAGGTGCGAATGCCAAACCATACATTATCAAAAGCAGGTGTGAATGTCAGATCATAATTTGCAAAAAGCTGATGAGAAAGGGTGAGAATGCCCGACTATACACCATCAAATGCGGGAGCGGAGTTGTTCGGCTGTGAGTAAGTGTGAATGTCCGACCATAATTGCTGAAAAATGTGTTAGAAAAGGTAAGAATGCCGGTCCATACATCATCAAAAGCGGGAGAGGTGGTGTTCGGCTGCAAGTAGGTGTGAATGTCCAGCCATAATTACTAACAAACGGGTAAGAAAAGGTAGTATTGCCAGACCATACATGATCAAAACAGGGAGCGGAGGTGGTTCAGCTGCAAGAAGGTGTGAATGTCCGACTAAAGTTCAAATATATTAACAAAAGCGGGAGGAGAGGTTTTCGGATGAGAGTGGTTGAGAATTTCCAACCATAATCTATAAAATGCGGTGAAAAAAAAGGTGTGATAGAACACTAAAAGGTGGAGCGGAAGTGTTCGGCTGCAAGAAGGTGTGAATGTCCGACTATATTTGGTGAAAAGCAGGTGAAGCAAGGTCTGAATGCCCAACCTTACATCATCAAAAGCGAGATCAGAGGTGTTTGGCTGCATGAAGGCCATAGTTTGCCAAAAGCGGGTAAGCTGCGAATGACCGACTAAATATCAACAAAAGGTCTTCGGATGCAAGTGGGTGTGAATATCCCACCATACAAGTATGGTGTAGAGGAAGCTGTGAACAGCCGACCATAGTTGGCAAAAAGCGGGTGAGAAAAGGTGCGAATGTCCAACCATACATGATCAAAACAGGGAGCGGAGGTGTTTGGCTGTGACAAGGTGTGAATGTCCACCCAAAATTAATGAAAAGCGGGCAACAAGTAGGTTTGAATGCCCAACCATACATCATCAAAAGCAGGAGTGGATGTGTTCGGCTACAAGAAGGTTTGAATGTCCGAGCATAGTTTGTAAAAAGCGGGTAAGACAAGGTGCGAATGCCTGACAATATATGATCAAAAGAGGGAGTGGAGGTCTTCGGCTGCAAGGTCTGAATGTCCAACCATAATTTTTAAAAACCGGGTAAGAAAAGGCTCGAAATTCCGACTATACACAATCAAAAGCGGGAGCGGGAGGTTTTCAGCTGCAAATCCTTCACTCAAACCAAGTGAAAACTGCTTTGTCCTTCATATTTATCAATGTCTAGATCGACTTCAACAAAGAACAACATTGTACTTTGCAGTAAAGAAAGAGCAAATCAAAAGGAATCCGAGAATAAGCTTATTTTCATGAGTTCTGCACGATTATTGATTTTACTATAAATGAATGCCTTCACTCAAACTATGTTAAAACTGCTTTGTCCTTCATATTTATCAATGTCTAGATTGACTTCAACAAAGAACAACACTGGATTTTGCAGTAGAAGAAAGAGCAACACTGAAGGATCAGTAATCCGAGAATAAACTTATTTTCATACGTTCTGCATGATTTGGGATTTTATGTATAAAATGAATTCCTTCACTCAAACCAAGTTAAAACTGCTTTGTCCTTCATATTTATCAATGTCTAGATCGACTTCAACAAAGAACAACATTGTATTTTGCAGTAGAAGAAAAAGCAACACTGAAGGATCAGGAATCCGAGAATAAGCTTCTTTTCATACGTTCTGCATGATTTGGGATTTTATGTATAAAATGAATTCCTTCACTCAAACCAAGTGAAAACTGCTTTGTCCTTCATATTTATCAATGTCTAGATTTACTTCAACAAAGAACAACATTGTATTTTGCAGTAGTAGAAAGAGCAACATTTGAAGGAACAGGAATCCGAGAATAAGCTTATTTTCATACGTTCTGCATGATTTGGGATTTTATGTATAAAATGAATTCCTTTACTCAAACTATGTTAAAACTGCTTTGTCCTTCATATTTATCAATGTCTAGATTGACTTCAACAAAGAACAACATTGTATTTTGCAGTAGAAGAAATAGCAACACTGAAGGATCAGTAATCCGAAAACACGCTTATTTTCATACGTTCTGCTTGATTTGGGATTTTGCTATAAAATTAATTCCTTCACTCAAACAAAGTGGAAACTGCTTTGTCCTTCATATTTATCAATGTCTATATCGATTTCAACAAAGAACAAGGCTGTATTTTGCAGTATAGGAAAGAGCAACACTGGAGGATCAGGAATCCGAGAATAAGCTTACTTTCATGAGTCCTGCACGATTTCGGATTTTCCTATAAAATGAATTGCTTTGCTCAAACCAACTTAAAATTGCTTTGTCCTTCATAGTTATCCATGTCTAAAATGTATCAAGCATAAAGTTCCTCATATTACCCTGAATGAGAAAGAAGCATCCCTTTGGTTGAGCAATACGTTCCTTATGCGGAGTTATGCATGATTTCGGATTTTGCTATAAAATTCATTCCTTCACACCTTTTTTTTCACCGCATTTTATAGATTATGGTTGGAAATTTCAACCACTCTAATCCGAAGACCTCTCCTCCCGCTTTTGTTAATATATTTGAACTTTAGTTGGACATTCACCCCTTTTTGCAGCTAAACCACCTCCGCTCCCTGTTTTGATCATGTATGGTCTGGCAATACTACATTTTCTTACCCGTTTGTGAGTAATTATGGCTGGATATTCACACCTACTTGCAGCTGAACACAATCTCTCTCGCTTTTAATTATGTTTGGATATTCGAACCTTTTCTTTACTGCTTTTTGCCAACTTTGGTCGGACGTTCACACCTTCTTGCAGCCGAACACCTCCGCTTCCGCTTTTGATGGTATATATTCGGGCATTCGAACCTTTTCTTACCAGCTTTTTACAAACGATGGTTGGACTTTCACACCTTCTTGTAGCCGAACAACTCCGCTCCCGCTATTGATTGTGTACAGTCGGGTATTTTAACCTTTTCTTACCCGCTTTTTACCAACTATGGTCGGACATTCACACCGTCTTACAGCGGAACATCTCCGCTCCCGCTTTTGATGGTGTATAGTCAGGCATTTGAACCTTTTCTTACCCGCTTTTTACAAACTATGGTCGGACATTCAAACCTTCGTGTAGCCGAAAACCTCTGCTCCCTCTTTTGATTATACATTGTCGGGCATTCGCACCTTATCTTACCCGCTTTTTACAAACTATAGTCAGACATTCACACCTTGCAGCTAAACCACCTCCGCTCCCTGTTTTGATCATGTATGGTCTGGCAATACTACATTTTCTTACCCGTTTGTGAGTAATTATGGCTGGATATTCACACCTACTTGCAGCTGAACACAATCTCTCTCGCTTTTAATTATGTTTGGATATTCGAACCTTTTCTTTACTGCTTTTTGCCAACTTTGGTCGGACGTTCACACCTTCTTGCAGCCGAACACCTCCGCTTCCGCTTTTGATGGTATATATTCGGGCATTCGAACCTTTTCTTACCAGCTTTTTACAAACGATGGTTGGACTTTCACACCTTCTTGTAGCCGAACAACTCCGCTCCCGCTATTGATTGTGTACAGTCGGGTATTTTAACCTTTTCTTACCCGCTTTTTACCAACTATGGTCGGACATTCACACCGTCTTACAGCGGAACATCTCCGCTCCCGCTTTTGATGGTGTATAGTCAGGCATTTGAACCTTTTCTTACCCGCTTTTTACAAACTATGGTCGGACATTCAAACCTTCGTGTAGCCGAAAACCTCTGCTCCCTCTTTTGATTATACATTGTCGGGCATTCGCACCTTATCTTACCCGCTTTTTACAAACTATAGTCAGACATTCACACCTTGCAGCTGAACCACCTCAGCTCCCTGTTTTGATCATGTATGGTCTGGCAATACTACCTTTTCTTACCCGTTTGTGAGTAATTATGGCTGGACATTCACACCTACTTGCAGTCGAACAGCTCTGCTCCCGCTTTTGATTATGTTTGGTTGGATATTCGAACCTTTTCTTAACTGCTTTTTACAAACTTTGGTCGGACGTTCACACCTTCTTGCAGCCGAACACCTCCGCTTCCGCTTTTGATGGTATATATTCGGGCATTCGAACCTTTTCTTACCAGCTTTTTACAAACCATGGTTGGACTTTCACATCTTCTTGTAGCCGAACACATCCGCTCCCCCTATTGATTGTGTACAGTCGGGTATTTTAACCTTTTCTTACCCACTTTTTACCAACTATGGTCGGACATTCACACCTTCTTACAGCGGAACACCTCCGCTCCCTCTTTTGATGGTGTATGTTTGGGCATTCGAACCTTTTCTTACCCGCTTTTTACCAACTATGGTCGGACATTCACACCGTCTTACAGCGGAACATCTCCGCTCCCGCTTTTGATGGTGTATAGTCAGGCATTTGAACCTTTTCTTACCCGCTTTTTACAAACTATGGTCGGACATTCAAACCTTCGTGTAGCCGAAAACCTCTGCTCCCTCTTTTGATTATACATTGTCGGGCATTCGCACCTTATCTTACCCGCTTTTTACAAACTATAGTCAGACATTCACACCTTGCAGCTGAACCACCTCAGCTCCCTGTTTTGATCATGTATGGTCTGGCAATACTACCTTTTCTTACCCGTTTGTGAGTAATTATGGCTGGACATTCACACCTACTTGCAGTCGAACAGCTCTGCTCCCGCTTTTGATTATGTTTGGTTGGATATTCGAACCTTTTCTTAACTGCTTTTTACAAACTTTGGTCGGACGTTCACACCTTCTTGCAGCCGAACACCTCCGCTTCCGCTTTTGATGGTATATATTCGGGCATTCGAACCTTTTCTTACCAGCTTTTTACAAACCATGGTTGGACTTTCACATCTTCTTGTAGCCGAACACATCCGCTCCCCCTATTGATTGTGTACAGTCGGGTATTTTAACCTTTTCTTACCCACTTTTTACCAACTATGGTCGGACATTCACACCTTCTTACAGCGGAACACCTCCGCTCCCTCTTTTGATGGTGTATGTTTGGGCATTCGAACCTTTTCTTACCCGCTTTTTACAAACTATCCTCGGACATTGAAACCTTCTTGTAGCCGAACACATCCACTCCTTCTTTTGATGATGTATGCTTGGGCATTCAAACCTACTTTTTGCCCGCTTTTCATTAATTTTGGGTGGACATTCACACCTTGTCACAGCCAAACACCTCCGCTCCCTGTTTTGATCATGTATGGTTGGACATTCGCACCTTGTCTCACCCGCTTTTTGCAAACTATGGTCGGCTGTTCACAGCTTCCTCTCCACCATACTTGTATGGTGGGATGTTCACACCCAGTTGCATCCGAAGACCTCCGCCCCCACTTTTGTTGATATTTAGTTGGTCATTCGCAGCTTACCCGCTTTTGGCAAACTATGGCCTTCTTGCAGCCAAACACCTCTGATCTCGCTTTTGATAATGTAAGGTTGGGCATTCAGACCTTGCTTCACCTGCTTTTCACCAAATATAGTCGGACATTCACACCTTCTTGCAGCCGAACACTTCCGCTCCACCTTTTAGTGTTCTATCACACCTTTTTTTCACCGAATTTTATAGATTATGGTTGGAAATTCTCAACCACTCTTATCCGAAGACCTCTCCTCCCGCTTTTGTTAATATATTTGAACTTTAGTGAGACATTCACACCTTCTTGCAGCTGAACCACCTCCGCTCCCTGTTTTGATCATGTATGGTCTGGCAATACTACCTTTTCTTACCCGTTTGTGAGTAATTATGGCTGGACATTCACACCTACTTGCAGCCGAACACCACCTCTCTCGCTTTTGATGATGTATGGACCGGCATTCTTACCTTTTCTAACACATTTTTCAGAAATTACGGTCGGAGATTCACACCTACTCACAGCCGAACAACTCCGCTCCCGCATTTGATGGTGTGCAGTCGGACATTCTCACCCTTTCTCATCAGCTTTTTGCAAATTATGATCTGACATTCACACCTACTTGCAGTCGAAAAGCTATGCTCCCGCTTTTGATTATGTTTGGTTGGATATTCAAACCTTTTCTTAACTGCTTTTTACAAACTTTGGTCGGACGTTCACACCTTCTTGTAGCCGAACACATCCACTCCTGCTTTTGATGATGTATGGTTGGGCATTCGCACCTTTTTTTTACCCATTTGTCAGGAATAATGGGTGGACATTCACACCTTCTTGCAGCTGAACACCTCCTCTCCCACTTATGATCATGTGCGGTTTGATTTTCGAAAATTTTCTTTCATGTTTTCTAGCAATTATTGATGGACATTTAGACCTTCTTGCAGCTGAACACCTCCGCTCCTGCTTTTGATCATACCTTGTCAGGCATTCGCACCATGTCTTACCCGCTTTTTACAAACTTTAGTCGAACATTTACACCTTTTTGCAGCCGAACACCACCTCTCTCGCTTTTGATGATGTATGGTCCGGCATTCTTTCCTTTTCTAACACATTTTTCAGCAATTATGGTCGGACATTCACACCTACTCAGAGCCGAACACCTCCGCTCCCGCATTTGATGGTGTATAGTCGGGCATTCTCACCCTTTCTCATCAGCTTTTTGCAAATTATGATCTGACATTCACACCTGCTTTTGATAATGTATGGTTGGGCATTCGCACCTTTTTTTAACCATTTTTCAGGAATTATGGGTGGACATTCACACCTTCTTGCAGCTGAACACCTCCTCTCCTTCTTATGATCATGTGCGGATGATATTCGAAAATTTTCTTTCATGTTTTAAAGCAATTATTGATGGACATTCAGACCTTCTTGCAGCTGAACCACTCTGCTCCCGCTTTTGATGGTGTATAGTCGGGCTTTCGAGCCTTTCCTTCCCGGTTTTTACAAATTATGGTTGGACATTCAGACCTTCTTGCAGCCGAACACCTCCGCTCCCTCTTTTGATCATACATTGTCGGGCATTAGCACCTTTTCTTACCCGCTTTTTACAAACCATAGTCGGACTTTCACATCTTTTAGTAGCCGAACACATCCGCTCCCGCTATTGATTGTGTACAGTCGGGTATTTTAACCTTTTCTTACCCGCTTTTTACCAACTATGGTCGGACATTCACACCTTCTTACAGCGGAACACCTCCGCTCCCTCTTTTGATGGTGTATGTTTGGGCAGTCAAACCTTTTCTTACCTGCTTTTTACAAACTATGGTCAGACATTCAACCCTTCTTGGAGCCGAACACATCCACTCCTGCTTTTGATTATGTATAGTTGGGCATTCGCACCTTTTCTTACCCATTTTTCAGTAATTATGGGTGTACATTCACACCTTCTTGCAGCCAAACACCTCCGCTCCCTCTTTTGATCATACATTTTCGGGCATTCGCACCTTTTCTTACCCGCTTTTTACAAACCATGGTCGGACTTTCACACCTTTTAGTAGCCGAACAACTCCGCACCCGCTACTGATTGTGTACAGTCGGGTATTTTAACCTTTTCTTACCCGTTTTTTACCAACTATGGTCGGACATTCACACCTTCTTACAGCGGAACACCTCCGCTCCCTCCTTTGATGGTGTATGTTCGGGCATTCGAACCTTTTCTTACCCGCTTTTTACAAACTATGGTCAGACGTTCAAACCTTCTTGTAGCCGAACATATCCACTCCTGCTTTTGATGATGTATGGTTGGGCATTCAAACCTACTTGTTGCCCGCTTTTCATTAATTATGGGTGGACATTCACACCTTGTCTCAGCCAAACACCTCCGCTCCCTGTTTTGATCATGTATGGTTTGACATTCGCACCTTTGCTTACCCTCTTTTTATACTGATTGCTCAAGATTAAGTTGTTCTTTCTCAAACTACAAAATCTTTTTTAATTGTTGAAACTTGATTTGAAGTGGATAAATAAGGAAGACAAACAGTTTTAAGTCAGGCTGATAGCAATTAATTTTATAGCAAAATCTTTATTTCGTCATTTGTCGAGAGATGCTTATTGCTGAAGAAGTTCTTTCTCATTCTACAAAGTACAACGTTGTTTATCATTGAAACTTGATTAGACATGAATAAATATGAAGGACAAAGCAGTCTTAACTTGGTTTGAGTTAAGGAATTCGTTTTATAGGAGAATCCGAATTCGTGCATAACTCGTAAAATAGAGCTTATTTTCGGATTCCTGAAGAATGAGTCTGGTTCTTTCTCATAATACAAAGTTTGTTGTTTATTGTTGAAACTTCATCAGACCGTTAGATATAGTCGGACTCATCTCGACGCACGGCTTGGGATCTGGAACCAGTACTCTTGAGAGGGGTTGGACTCTCTTCCACTCTGGAGTTGCCCGTGGTGAGAGGCGCAGAGCAGGTGTGGGCATACTTATTGCCCCCCGGCTGTGTGCCAGTACATTGGGGTTTACCCCAGTGAACGAGAGGGTAGCCTCCCTCCGCCTTGGGTGGGGGGACGAGTCCTGACTGTTGTTTGTGCCTATGCGCCAAACAGCAGTTCAGAGTACCTACCCTTTTTGGAGTCTCTGGGGGAGGCACTGGAGAATGCTCCTACCGGAGACTCCCTCATTCTGCTGGGGGACTTCAATGCTCACGTGGGCAATGACAGTGAGACCTGGAGGGGTGTGATTGGGAGGAACGGCCCCCCCGATCTGAATCAGAGTGGTGTTATGTTGTTGGACTTCTGTGCCAGTCATAGACTGTCCATAACGAACACCATGTTCAGGCATAAGGGTGTCCATATGTGCACTTGGCACCAGGACACCCTTGGCCGCAGTTCGATGATCGACTTTGTGGTTGTATCATCGGACTTGCGGCCGTATGTCCTGGACACTCGGGTGAAGAGAGGGGCGGAGCTGTCAACTGATCACCACCTGGTGGTGAGTTGGCTCCGCTGGTGGGGGAGGATGCCGATCAGACCTGGCAGGCCCATACGTATTGTGAGGGTCTGCTGGGAGCGTTTGTCAGAATCCCCCGTCAGAAGGAGCTTTAACTCCCACCTCCGGCAGAGCTTCAACCATATTTGAGGCGGGGGACATTGAGTCCGAATGGGCCATGTTCCGTGACTCCATTGCCGAGGCAGCTGGTCGGAGTTGTGGCCGTAAGGTGGTCGGTGCCTGTCGTGGCGGCAACCCTCGAACCTGCTGGTGGACACCAGTGGTGAGGGAAGCCGTCAAGCTGAAGAAGGAGTCCTATCGGGCCTTTTTGGCCAGTGGGACCCTGGAAGAAGCTGATAGGTACCGACGGGCCAGACGGGCCACGGCTTCGGCGGTTGTGAGGCAAAAACTCGGGCCTGGGAGGAGTTCGGTGAGACCATGGAGAACGATTTCCGGACGGCCTCGAAAAGATTCTGGTCCACCATCCGGCGTCTCAGGGGGGGGGAAGCGGCTCACAGTCAACACTGTTTACAGTGGGGACGGGGCTTTGCTGACCTCAACTAGGGATGTTGTGAGTCGGTGGGGGGAGTACTTCGAGGAACTCCTCAATCCTACCAACACGTGCTCGGAAGAGGCAGAGTCGGAGAGCTCGGAGACGGGGCCTCCCATTTCTGGGGCTGAGGTTGCCGAGGTGGTTAAAAAGCTCCTCGGTGGCAAGGCCCCGGGGGTGGATGAGGTCCGTCCTGAGTTTCTCAAGGCTCTGGATGTTGTAGGGCTGTCTTGGCTGACACGCCTCTGCAGTATCGCGTTGACATCGGGGACAGTGCCTCTGGACTGGCAGATTGGGGTGGTGGCCCCCTTCTTTTAAAAGGGGGACCGGAGGGTGTGTTCCAACTATAGGGGTATCACACTCCTCAGCCTCCCTGGTAAGGTCTATTCGGGGGTATTGGAGAGGAGGATCCGTCGGATAATCGAGCCTCGGATTCAGGAGATGCAGTGTGGCTTTTGTCCTGGCCGTGGAACAGTGGACCAGCTCTATACCCTCGGCAGGATCCTGGAGGGTGCATGGGAGTTCGCCCAACCAGTCTACATGTGTTTTGTGGACTTGGAGAAAGCGTTCGACCGTGTCCCTCGTGGAGTCCTGTGGGGGGTGCTCCGGGAATATGGAGTGCCGGACCCCTTGATAGGGGCCGTTCGGTCTCTGTATGACCGGTGCCAGAGTTTGGTCCGCATTGCCGGCAGTAAGTCGGATACGTTTCCGGTGAGAGTTGGACTCCGTCAGGGCTGCCCTTTGTCACCGATTCTGTTCCTAACTTTTATGGACAGAATTTCTAGGCGGAGCCAGGGCGTTGAGGGTGTCCCATTTGGCGACCTCAGAATCGGGTCTCTGCTTTTTGCAGATGATGTGGTTCTGTTAGCGTCGTCAGGCCGTGACCTTCAGCTCTCACTGGAGTGATTCGCAGCCGAGTGTGAAGCGGCTGGGATGAGAATCAGCACCTCCAAATCCGAGACTATGGTTCTCAGCCGGAAAAGGGTGGAATGCTCTCTCCGGGTCGGGAATGAGATCCTTCCCCAAGAGGAGGAGTTCAAGTATCTCGGGGTCTTGTTCACGAGTGACGGACGAATGGAGCGGGAGATTGACGGGCGGATCGGTGCGGCGCCTGCAGTGTTGCAGGCTCTGCACCGACCCGTCGTTGTGAAGAGGGAGCTGAGCCAGAAGGCGAAGCTCTCTACTTACTGGTCAATCTACGTTCCCATCCTCACCTATGGTCACGAGTTGTGGGTAGTGACCGAAAGAACAAGATCGCGAATACAAGCGGCCGAAATGGGTTTCCTCCGCAGGGTGTCTGGGCTCTCCCTTAGAGATAGGGTGAGAAGCTCAGTCATCCGGGAGGGGCTCGGAGTAGAACCGCTGCTCCTCCGCATTGAGAGGAGTCAGATGAGGTGGCTCGGGCATCTGGTTAGCATGCCCCCTGGGCGCCTCCCTGGGGAGGTGTTCCGGGCACGTCCCACTGGGAGGAGACCCCGGGGGAGACCCAGGACACGTTGGAGAGACTATGTCTCTCGGCTGGCCTGGGAACGCCTCGGGGTCCCCCCGGAAGAGCTGGAGGAAGTGGCCGGGGACAGAGACGTCTGGGTTTCTCTGCTCAAGCTGCTGCCCCCGCGACCCGACCCCCGGATAAGCGGCAGATGATGGATGGATGGATGGATATATCCTCCACCAACCAGACTTACAACCCCCGACTACGGTAGCAGAATTTCTAAGCATCTGTACCCCAAAACTACTATCAAAAATATATAAATTATTGTCTAAGATAGATGACACAATGTCTCTTCCATCCTCAAAATGGGAGGCAGATTTATCCATCAGTTCTGGTCATAGCTTCTAACCACAAATATGTTTGAACACCTTCATAAAGACTCGAAATCCTAATTTACAGCTCATACAATACAAAATCCTTCATAGAACACACTATACAGGACAAAGGATGTTCAGGATGGGTCTAACACAGTCAAACATCTGCTCACATTGCACAGATAACACACCTGATGATTATGCACACGCTTTGTGGTTTTTCTGCGCCTGTCCAGAAGTTCTGGCTTGAAGTCTGTGAGGACCTATCAACATGGCTAAAGTGTAGCATCCCTGCATGCCCCACACTGTGCATACTGGGTGACTTAGACAACATCAACATGGAAATTAACTCAGCACACATGGTTGTCACAGTGTTATGTATCGCAAAGAAAACTATTCTCATGAACTGGAAAGCGAAGAACAATCTGTGTATTAACCAGTTTAGAAATTTTCTTTTAGATTATATTAGCATGGAAACAATGTCTGCCTCCTCAAAACATCAATTGGCTGAATTTCATTCTCTCTGGTCCCCTCTGATTAGTTTTATCACATAGTGGTGGTGGTGGGTTGCTGGGTGATGGTGGGTCTCAGGCCCGGGCTGCTGCGACTGGTGTGACCGGGTGGTTTGTTTGTTTGTTTTTTGATGTTGTTTGTTTGTTTTTTGTAGAGGTCCTCCTGGGTGGGGTTGGGTTGAGTGGGGTGGGGCGGGATGGGTACCTTCTGGGGGTACAGTAGCTCCCGGAATATGGTCGCTGCAGGCCCCGAGCCTGGTGGACATCAGGCCCTCCTGCCCATTGTTGGCTCCCAGGTAGCGGGGATGCCTATTGCAGCCAGTCCCTGGCTGCCCTCTCTGGGGGAGAGTAGCTCCCCCGTTATATATCCCCATACCCCTCTCCCTTCTGGCTCCTGTACACAGCACACACTCACACATGAAGGGTTTTGGGGGCGTGTGTGTTCGGTGGGGTGCAGTGGATGGGGCCACGTAGGTGGTCCCCTTTGGTTGCACTCTGCAGTTCCCTGCCCCTGTTTTAATTACACCTTAGACATTAGTACTTATCAAACACACTCACACACACACATTAGGTCTTGGGGGGTGGTTACACTGAGTGGCATCTGGTGGGCGGGGCTCTTTGGGTATGTAGGCTGCCCAGAGTGCCGCGCTCCCAGTTCTACAAGTTTGGCTGCCCCTCAATTTTAATTGCTCACTATTAGAAAATATTGAAGAGCCAGAAGGGTGAGGGGAGGGGTCTTCTTCGCACACCCCTGCTTCCTGGTGTCTGCTCGGGGCAGGAGGGGCCAGGAGGATTAATTAATTGTTCTGCTGGTTCGGGGTCTGTGGTGGCTGGGGGGTTGCTGGCCTCCTGGTGTGCCCGCTGCACTACACCCCAGCAGAGTCGAGGGAGGTAGGATGTGTGGATGTGTGGATGTATGGGACGTGAAAGTGTGTGTGGTAATGATTGGGCCTGGATCTGGGACTTGCTGTCGCCTGGCCTGCCTGTGTTTCTCCCGATGGGGCATCAGCGTTGCCTCTCCCCACTGCTCGCGACTTCACCCACCTGTGGGCACGTCTTGACTCCCAGGGCACTTGGCCAGGTGAGCTGGGGCAGGCGCTGACCCACTTTGTGGCTGTCTGGGGCGCTTGGCCCTCCTGGGTATTGGGTGGGGCCTCTGCCGGGGGGTTTGGGGGCGCTCGGGCTCCTGGGGCCCAGGTCAAGTGCACGGCTCATGTCTGGGCGGCTGGGGCCTGGCGGGGTCGGTGGGCTGTTACCCCTGGTTCCCGGAGTGCCTCTGCCCTATGCTTATGGGAGCTCTTTCCGGGGGCTTCCTCTGCAGTCTTCTGGGTGGATGCGTGGTTGCCCCTGCGGTGGGCTGCCTGGGTTCTGTGCTCTGTGGGGGCTGCTGGTGGCCTGGGTCTTGTGGCCCTCTCTGCCTGCTTCTGATTGCTTGGGGGGGGGGGGGCTGTGGATTGTGGCCCTGTACGCTTATACACTCATAACTAAGCACGGTTATCATGTAGGTCCTGTGCCATGGGTGTTGCATGTTCTCACACACACACACACACATTCATTAGTCCAGTAGCATGGTCACTAAGCAGATGATGTATTATCATGTCGTCTCAGGTCATCTATATCCACAGCTGTGTTGTATTTGATTGCCGCTTCTTGTGCTTGTTTTTGTTTGTTTGTGTGTTTGTTTTTTCTCTGCTTGTCTGCTTTCAGGTGCTCCTGGTGGCGCTAAGGCTGGATTCCCCTCATAGGCCATGGATTGTTGTCTGTTTTGTTTTTTACAGGTGTAGCAGCTGGTTGTCTGGTTTTTGTTTCTATTTTTGTTCTGTTTCCTCTTCTTTCCTCTTCTTCTTTCCTTGTCCCCCGGTCCGGTTCAGTTCAGTTCATGTCATATATTGTAAACAGAAATAAATAAATGGGCATCAAGGGGAGCTTTACATTTATAAAACTTCCCTTGGCAAAACAAATCTGTTTGGCATCAAAGGTATTCAGACTACAATTCTTCTGACATAATGCTGAACAGGACAAGGGGAAAAAAAAGTAAAGAAGACAGTTCTGCCGAAAGCCAGGGATAGACCTGTTCTAAGTTATATACTTTTTAAAAGGGGCGTGTTTATCAACTATGGAATTAGAAGATTTACAAAAATGGTCAAGTGCTAGATCTTCATCTGGGATTTTAACAGTGTCATATAACTATTCAACAGATCAGTTAAAAAAAAGCCTGCTCATGGAGATGTTTCAGGATCTGGATACCAAGCGTGGACCTAATGTTTTCATTTTTGCAATTCTGATACAGGCTATTGAGCAGTGATAACTAACACCAAGTTCAGATACTGCGGATTTTCTACCTTTGATTTGTTAAGATTGAGCCAATCAGGGACAACCTTGAAGGATCTCTTTGGTTTTGTAGGATCAGTAATTACCTGAGAAAGGTTGATATTGGTACACACCTTTTTTAAATGATCAGAGGCAGAGTTCAACTTGTTTAAATTAAAATTGCCACACAGAGATTGGGTTTAGGCCACATGCACACAGAATGACATAAACAAATATAAGAAATATTAAACATTTACACATAGATTTATGAATACATGTAGAGGAATGATACTTTGAAATGTGCTCATTGCGGAGTTATGATCAGTTGAGTAATGAAGGTTGAACTATTCTAGGAAAGAGGTTCTATTCCCAGCATCATGATGGACACTCCTGATATAGAAGGTTTCGCTAACGCATTGGAATTGTTTTACTATTTTCATATGCATGTGCAATGAAGAATTGCTTGCTGCTGATAAATGCAAAGAAGAACAGCTTACACATAGATGCTCACATATAGGTTGCTGAATGCAATGAAGACCTGCTTATCAAGTAAAGTTCAATGTCAATGTGTAATATTCAATTAGGATTTGCAAAACAGTGAAGTTAAACAATGAATGGGTCCATAGTCGGTATGAGAAGACTACAGGAATATTTACCTGGGTGTACGTTCAAACAGAGATGAGAAAATTGCGATAAATAATTGTTTGTTTGTTTGTTAGTATGTATAGGAATGTTATGTGTATAAACTGTGTTGAGTTATAGTTACTCAGTAGTGTCTCAGTGAAACAACCGACGGGGGAAGCCTTGCGGTGACAACAAAAGCAGTGTTTTACTGATCAGTCAAGTTTTCCAGTGTACTCCATACAAACTGGTTGGCTACTGAAGGGATAGAAAATGGGGAATACTTGTTTTAAAGCAAACAAGGAATTAGATGGGAAAAATACATGTTTTAACGGGACCCAGACAATATTAAATACTCAGACAGATGGGAGAAGAAGTGTAGTTTTGTAGGAAATCACAAAATTATTACATAGAATTAGTGAAATCAATTTAAGAATGCCTTTCTGAAGAGCTGTTTACCACAGATGAGCAGCTTTGCGACCAAGCACATTGTAGATCGCTTTACTGCCAAAATGATCTAATTTAATGGATTGGTTTAGACATGCATAACAGCATTTTAAGAACAAAGAGAGAAACAAAAAGGGACAACGCTTCATGGTGGAAGGTGATGTATAAATAACTGTGTATATGATGAAGGGGGTGGCAACACCCATTCCGAAATCCCGCCATTCCGACATCCCGCTATTCCGACATCCCACCATTCCGACATACCACCATTCTGACAAACCACCATTCCGACATGCAAACGTTCCACCATTCCGACATCCCACCATTGCGACATCCCGCTATTCTGACGTTCAAATGTCCCACCATTCCGACAAGGCTTTCCGTATAAGGAAATGTGTATTACTCAACAGGTGAGTCCCTTCTTTCTGTTCATGCAATTTATATGTTTAACATGTTTATAGACAAGCGTTATTAAAAACACAAAGTCTCGGCAACTGGAGGAGGAGAAGCAATCCGCGGTGGTTTTCAATCACACACTCCAATGCCACTTGTTTCAACTTCCGAAAATTTAATCCAGGAAAAAAAGGCTTACAAACATGGACCAAAACGGCTCCATAACACGCACAAGAATCCAAAAGAAACGAAAGTTAACTAAAAGAAAGCAAATAAACAGTATGAAGTGGTCAAAATTGGTTTTACGCATGCCTATGTGCGTCTGGCACATGCGTCTTCGGGCTCTCCCACGTTGGTTTGTGGATGAAAGCTATATGTTCAGCTGTAATGTCATGTAAAAACAATCTCTACATGACATTTAGTCCCAGGTGTGACCAGTTAGGTCCTTAAGATATCAACAGGCTGTATAAAGCTACAACCGTTGCGGCTGTGTGTTTGTGCCAAATGCGCAAAACCCATCCGCGCTTCCCAAAATTGGAGTGAGTACTCATAAATCACGTGAATAACATAACATGAATAAACGTTTTTACTGCATTTTGTTGTGTTTTATACGTTCTATGCTGTCATTTCTATCTTCTCCTATTGGCAAGGCAAGGCAGAGTGCTCGCAACTGTGTCCTGTGCAGTAGCCGTGATATCTGTAATTGCAATTATTACTTTTGCATATGATGACAGCGTGCAAAAGACGCATGGGCTCTGTGGAGAGCTCCGCTCCAGCTGGCTGCTGTGACAGCTCACTGACACTGTATTTCTGCTTAATCAGTTTCAGTCTCGCCAGAGTTACATTAATATCTGTATTTTTACATTTGAAATTCAGTGGATTTTGATAATAGATTATTAAAGTTTGTTTGCGAGGCTGTGGCCTCTGCATGTGCAAAGCTTGTGCGCCAAACTTTAGGGCGTATTTGCGCCGGCATATCATTAGTGCAAAATGTTTTGGGTAAAAAATAGGCTATTAAAAGGAACTGTCGGAATGGCGGTATGTTAAAAAAAACAAAAAACATACCGCCATTCCGACCATAGGAGGAAAAAAGTGTCGGAATGGTGGGACGTTTGATAAAAAATTAAGTGTCGCCATTCCGACAATTGGAGACCCATGTCGGAATGGCGAGATGTCGGAATGGCAGCATGTAACCATGATGAAGGAGAGACCATTTGAGCAGCACAGCCATTTCGCAGCACAGGGACAGCAGTCCAAGTTACAGGATCTCCCACGTGGTATCACCTGTCACATTGTGTCAAGGCATCAAAAGAAGAAAAAATCACCAAACTCAAGGACAAAAAGACAAAGACTCCGGTGAATGAAGACAGAGGACTGACAAACCAGAAATACAAAAGGATTCTCGATATCAAGATCCAGAAGAAGAGGCTAACAATGCCAAGAACACTTACGATGCTGGGAATGATGCCAGCAATGAACAGAGAAGAAGATTCAGTGTCATCAATCTGCATTACTTGCCTCTAATGAGGGGGTGAATATAGAATCCTCAACGATTACAACGTCTCTGGGAACTGTGACAACA
Organism: Leuresthes tenuis; assembly: GCF_036924035.1. Classification (NCBI taxonomy): domain Eukaryota; kingdom Metazoa; phylum Chordata; class Actinopteri; order Atheriniformes; family Atherinopsidae; genus Leuresthes; species Leuresthes tenuis. The sequence goes on along the minus strand of NW_027325396.1, from coordinate 753,063 downwards.
ACAAGGTTTAAACCATTTTGATATATATTGTAACCTATTGTCTAAGGAATAGTGCCGAAAATGAGGTAAATCTAATCCACCACTGTCCTTGGTCTTCTGTAGGGTTTTTAAACTAATACGTGGTGGTTTGTTTTTCCACAGAAATTTGGAGATGCATGAATCTAGTGACTTAAACCAAGTAGCAGATGGTTTTATGGGGATCATTGAGAACAAATAGTTAACTTTTGGTAGTATCATCATTTTAATGGATGTAACTCTCCCCATAAGTGATATAGGTAAGGACTTCCAAGGAGAGATCGTCCTCTACTGTCTTTAATAATTGCACATAATTTAGCTTTGTTAGCTCTGAGAGCCTGGAGGAAATGTTTATGCCTAAATATCTAATATTTCCTGACTGTAAAGTGATCGCAGGTATATTATGGACCCTACAGTTAATGGGCAGAACTGTGGTCTTAGACCAGTTGATAGAGTAGTCAGAAAGTGCTGAGAAGTTATTTATGAGTGTGATCGTGTGACTGAGAGACGTCTGTGAGTTCTGAAGGAAAAGTAATACATCATCAGCATAAAGACTTATTTTATGCTCAATATTTTGGGATTAATTACTCACAAATGGGTAAGAAAAGGTAGTATTGCCAGACCATACATGATCAAAACAGGGAGCGGAGGTGGTTCAGCTGCAAGGTGTGAATGTCTGACTATAGTTTGTAAAAAGCGGGTAAGATAAGGTGCGAATGCCCGACAATGTATGATCAAAAGAAGGAGCGGAGGTTTTCGGCTGCAAGAAGGTCTGAATGTCCACCCAAAATTCCTGAAAAATGGGTAAAAAAAGGGTGCGAATGCCAAACCATACATCATCAAAAGCAGGAGTGGATGTGTTCGGCTACAAGAAGATTTGAATGTCCAGCAATAATTGCTTTAAAACATGAAAGAAAATTTTCGAATATCAAACCGCACATGATCATAAGCGGGAGAGGAGTTGTTCACCTGCAAGAAGGTGTGAATGTCCACCCATAATTACTGAAAAATGGGTAAGAAAAGGTGAAAATGCCCAACCATACATCATCAAAAGCAGGAGTGGATGTGTTCGGCTACAAGAAGGTTTGAATGTCCGATCATAGTTTGTAAAAAGCGGGTAAGAAAAGGTTCAAATGCCTGACTATACACCATCAAAAGCGGGAGCAGAGGTGTTCCGCTGTAAGACGGTGTGAATGTCCGACCATAGTTGGTAAAAAGCGGGTAAGAAAAGGTTAAAATACCCGACTGTACACAATCAATAGCGGGAGCGGAGTTGTTTGGCTACAAGAAGGTGTGAAAGTCCGACCACGGTTTGTAAAAAGCGGGTAAGAAAAGGTTCGAATGCCCGAATATATACCATCAAAAGTGGAAGTGGATGGGTTCGGCTGCAAGAAGGTGTGAACGTCCGACCAAAGTTTGTAAAAAGCAGTTAAGAAAAGGTTCGAATATCCAACCAAACATAATCAAAAGCGGGAGCAGAGCTGTTCGACTGCAAGTAGGTGTGAATGTCAGATCATAATTTGCAAAAAGCTGATGAGAAAGGGTGAGAATGCCCGGCTATACACCATCAAATGCGGGAGCGGAAGTGTTCGGCTGTGAGTAGGTGTGAATGTCCGACCATAATTGCTGAAAAATGTGTTAGAAGAGACTAGAATGCCGGACAATACATCATCAAATGCGGGAGCGGAGTTGTTCGGCTGTGAGTAGGTGTGAATCTCCGAGCATAGTTTGTAAAAAGGGGGTAAGAATAGTTTCGAATGCCCGAACATACACTATCCAAACAGGGAGCTGAGGTGGCTCAGCTGCAAGGTGTGAATGTCTGACTATAGTTTGTAAATAAGGTGCGAATGCCCAACAATGTATAATCAAAAGAGGGAGCGGAGGATTTCGGCTACAAGAAGGTTTGAATGTCCGACCATAGTTTGTAAAAAGCGGGTAAGAAAAAGTTCAAATGCCTGACTATACACCATCAAAAGCGGGAGCAGAGGTGTTCCGCTGTAAGACGGTGTGAATGTCCGACCATATTTGGTAAAAAGCGGGTAAGAAAAGGTTAAAATACCCGACTGTACACAATCAATAGCGGGAGAGGAGGTGTTCAGCTGCAAGAAGGTGTGAATGTCCAACCATAATTCCTGAAAAATGGGTAAGAAAAGGTGCGAATGCCCAACCATACATTACCAAAAGCAGGTGTGAATGTCAGATCATAATTTGAAAAAAGCTGATGAGAAAGGGTGAGAATGCCCGACTATACACCATCAAATGCGGGAGCGGAGTTGTTCGGCTGTGAGTAAGTGTGAATCTCCGACCATAATTGCTGAAAAATGTGTTAGAAAAGGTAAGAATGCCGGTCCATACATCATCAAAAGCGGGAGAGGTGGTGTTCGGCTGCAAGTAGGTGTGAATGTCCAGCCATAATTACTAACAAACGGGTAAGAAAAGGTAGTATTGCCAGACCATACATGATCAAAACAGGGAGCGGAGGTGGTTCAGCTGCAAGAAGGTGTGAATGTCCGACTAAAGTTCAAATATATTAACAAAAGCGGGAGGAGAGGTCTTCGGATGAGAGTGGTTGAGAATTTCCAACCATAATCTATAAAATGCGGTGAAAAAAAAGGTGTGATAGAACACTAAAAGGTGGAGCGGAAGTGTTCGGCTGCAAGAAGGTGTGAATGTCCGACTATATTTGGTGAAAAGCAGGTGAAGCAAGGTCTGAATGCCCAACCTTACATCATCAAAAGCGAGATCAGAGGTGTTTGGCTGCATGAAGGCCATAGTTTGCCAAAAGCGGGTAAGCTGCGAATGACGGACTAAATATCAACAAAAGGTCTTCGGATGCAAGTGGGTGTGAATATCCCACCATACAAGTATGGTGGAGAGGAAGCTGTGAACAGCCGACCATAGTTGGCAAAAAGCGGGTGAGAAAAGGTGCGAATGTCCAACCATACATGATCAAAACAGGGAGCGGAGGTGTTTGGCTGTGACAAGGTGTGAATGTCCACCCAAAATTAATGAAAAGCGGGCAACAAGTAGGTTTGAATGCCCAACCATACATCATCAAAAGCAGGAGTGGATGTGTTCGGCTACAAGGTTTGAATGTCCGAGCATAGTTTGTAAAAAGCGGGTAAGAAAAGGTTCGAATGCCCAAACATACACCATCAAAAGAGGGAGCGGAGGTGTTCCGCTGTAAGAAGGTGTGAATGTCCGACCATAGTTGGTAAAAAGCGGGTAAGAAAAGGTTAAAATACCCGACTGTACAAAATCAATCAAATGCCTGACTATACACCATCAAAAGCGGGAGCGGAGGTGTTCCGCTGTAAGACGGTGTGAATATCCGACCATTGTGTGTAAAAAGCGGGTAAGAAAAGGTTAAAATACCTGACTGTACACAATCAATAGCGGGAGCGGAGTTGTTCGGCTACAAGAAGGTGTGAAAGTTCAACCATGGTTTGTAAAAAGCTGCTAAGTAAAGGTTCGAATGCCCGAATATATACCATCAAAAGCGGAAGCGGAGGTGTTCGGCTGCAAGAAGGTGTGAACGCCCGACCAAAGTTTGCAAAAAGCAGTTAAGAAAAGGTTCGAATGCCCGAATATATACCATCAAAAGCGGGAGCAGAGCTGTTCGACTGCAAGTAGGTGTGAATGTCCAGCCATAATTACTCACAAACGGGTAAGAAAAGGTAGTATTGCCAGACCATACATGATCAAAACAGGGAGCTGAGGTGGTTCAGCTGCAAGGTGTGAATGTCTGACTATAGTTTGTAAAAAGCGGGTAAGACAAGGTGCGAATGCCCGACAATGTATGATCAAAAGAGGGAGTGGAGGTCTTCAGCTGCAAGGTCTGAATGTCCAACCATAATTTCTAAAAACCGGGTAAGAAAAGGCTCGAAAGCCTGACTATACACAATCAAAAGCGGGAGCGGGAGGTTTTCAGCTGCAAATCCTTCACTCAAACCAAGTGAAAACTGCTTTGTCCTTCATATTTATCAATGTCTAGATCGACTTCAACAAAGAACAACATTGTACTTTGTAGTAAAGAAAGAGCAAAATCAAAAGTTTTAGGAATCCGAGAATAAGCTTATTTTCATGAGTTCTGCACGATTATTGATTTTACTATAAATGAACGCCTTCACTCAAACTATGTTAAAACTGCTTTGTCCTTCATATTTATCAATGTCTAGATTGACTTCAACAAAGAACAACACTGGATTTTGCAGTAGAAGAAAGAGCAACACTGAAGGATCAGTAATCCGAGAATAAGCTTATTTTCATACGTTCTGCATGATTTGGGATTTTATGTATAAAATGAATTCCTTCACTCAAACCAAGTTAAAACTGCTTTGTCCTTCATATTTATCAATGTCTAGATCGACTTCAACAAAGAACAACATTGTATTTTGCAGTAGAAGAAAAAGCAACACTGAAGGATCAGGAATCCGAGAATAAGCTTCTTTTCATACGTTTTGCATGATTTGGGATTTTATGTATAAAATGAATTCCTTCACTCAAACCAAGTGAAAACTGCTTTGTCCTTCATATTTATCAATGTCTAGATTTACTTCAACAAAGAACAACATTGTATTTTGCAGTAGTAGAAAGAGCAACACTGAAGGATCAGGAATCCGAGAATAAGCTTATTTTCATACGTTCTGCATGATTTGGGATTTTATGTATAAAATGAATTCCTTTACTCAAACTATGTTAAAACTGCTTTGTCCTTCATATTTATCAATGTCTAGATTGACTTCAACAAAGAACAACATTGTATTTTGCAGTAGAAGAAATAGCAACACTGAAGGATCAGGAATCCGAAAACTTGGAATCCGTTCTGCTTGATTTGGGATTTTGCTATAAAATTAATTCCTTCACTCAAACAAAGTGGAAACTGCTTTGTTCTTCATATTTATCAATGTCTATATAAATTTCAACAAAGAACAAGGCTGTATTTTTCATTATAGGAAAGAGCAACACTGGAGGATCAGGAATCCGAGAAAAAGCTTACTTTCATGAGTCCTGCACGATTTCGGATTTTCCTATAAAATGAATTGCTTTGCTCAAACCAACTTAAAATTGCTTTGTCCTTCATAGTTATCCATGTCTAAAATGTATCAAGCATAAAGTTCCTCATATTACCCTGAATGAGAAAGAAGCATCCCTTTGGTTGAGCAATACGTTCCTTATGCGGAGTTATGCATGATTTCGGATTTTGCTATAAAATTCATTCCTTCACATCTTTTTTTTTCCACCACATTTTATAGATTATGGTTGGAAATTCTCAACCACTCTAATCCAAAGACCTCTCCTCCCGCTTTTGTTAATATATTTGAACTTTAGTTGGACATTCACCCCTTTTTGCAGCTAAACCACCTCCGCTCCCTGTTTTGATCAGGTATGGTCTGGCAATACTACATTTTCTTACCCGTTTGTGAGTAATTATGGCTGGATATTCACACCTACTTGCAGCTGAACACAATCTCTCTCGCTTTTAATTATGTTTGGATATTCTAACCTTTTCTTTACTGCTTTTTGCCAACTTTGGTCGGACGTTCACACCTTCTTGCAGCCGAACACCTCCGCTTCCGCTTTTGATGGTATATATTCGGGCATTCGAACCTTTTCTTACCAGCTTTTTACAAACCATGGTTGGACTTTCACACCTTCTTGTAGCCGAACAACTCCGCTCCCGCTATTGATTGTGTACAGTCGGGTATTTTAACCATTTCTAACCCGCTTTTTACCAACTATGGTCGGACATTCACACCGTCTTACAGCGGAACATCTCCGCTCCCTCTTTTGATGGTGTATAGTCAGGCATTTGAACCTTTTCTTACCCGCTTTTTACAAACTATGGTCGGACATTCAAACCTTCTTGTAGCCGAAAACCTCTGCTCCCTCTTTTGATTATACATTGTCGGGCATTCGCACCTTATCTTACACGATTTGTACAAACTATAGTCAGACATTCACACCTTGGTGCTGAACCACCTCAGCTCCCTGTTTTGATCATGTATGGTCTGGCAATACTACCTTTTCTTACCCGTTTGTGAGTAATTATGGCTGGACATTCACACCTACTTGCAGTCGAACAGCTCTGCTCCCGCTTTTGATTATGTTTGGTTGGATATTCGAACCTTTTCTTAACTGCTTTTTACAAACTTTGGTCGGACGTTCACACCTTCTTGCAGCCGAACACCTCCGCTTCCGCTTTTGATGGTATATATTCGGGCATTCGAACCTTTTCTTACCAGCTTTTTACAAACCATGGTTGGACTTTCACACCTTCTTGTAGCCGAACAACTCCGCTCCCCCTATTGATTGTGTACAGTCGGGTATTTTAACCTTTTCTTACCCGCTTTTTACCAACTATGGTCGGACATTCACACCGTCTTACAGCGGAACACCTCCGCTCCCGCTTTTGATGGTGTATAGTCAGGCATTTGAACCTTTTCTTACCCGCTTTTTACAAACTATGGTCGGACATTCAAACCTTCTTGTAGCCAAAAACCTCCGCTCCCTCTTTTGATCATACATTGTCGGGCATTCGCACCTTTTCTTACCCGTTTTTTACAAACCATGGTCGGACTTTCACACATTCTTGTAGCCAAACACATCCGCTCCCGCTATTGATTGTGTACAGTCGGGTATTTTAACCTTTTCTTACCCACTTTTTACCAACTATGGTCGGACATTCATACCTTCTTACAGCGGAACACCTCCGCTCCCTCTTTTCATGGTGTATGTTTGGGCATTCGAACCTTTTCTTACCCGCTTTTTACAAACTATGCTCGGACATTCAAACCTTCTTCTAGCCGAACACATCCACTCCTTCTTTTGATGATGTATGCTTGGGCATTCAAACCTAATTTTTTGCCCGCTTTTCATTAATTTTGGGTGGACTTTCACACCTTGTCACAGCCAAACACCTCCGCTCCCTGTTTTGATCATGTATGGTTGGACATTCGCACCTTTTCTCACCCGCTTTTTGCAAACTATGGTTGGCTGTTCACAGCTTCCTCTCCACCATACTTGTATGTTGGTATGTTCACACCCAGTTGCATCCGAAGACCTCCGCCCCCACTTTTGTTGATATTTAGTTGGTCATTCGCAGCTTACCCGCTTTTGGCAAACTATGGCCTTCTTGCAGCCAAACACCTCTGATCTCGCTTTTGATGATGTAAGGTTGGGCATTCAGACCTTGCTTCACCTGCTTTTCACCAAATATAGTCGGACATTCACACCTTTCTTGCAGCCGAACACTTCCGCTCCACCTTTTAGTGTTCTATAACACCTTTTTTTCACCGAATTTTATAGATTATGGTTGGAAATTCTCAACCACTCTCATCCGAAGACCTCTCCTCCCGCTTTTGTTAATATATTTGAACTTTAGTCGGACATTCACACCTTCTTGCAGCTGAACCACCTCCGCTCCCTGTTTTGATCATGTATGGTCTGGCAATACTACCTTTTCTTACCCGTTTGTGAGTAATTATGGCTGGACATTCACACTTACTTGCAGCCGAACACCACCTCTCTCGCTTTTGATGATGTATGGACCGGCATTCTTACCTTTTCTAACACATTTTTCAGCAATTATGGTCAGAGAGTCACACTTACTCACAGCCGAACAACTCCGCTCCCGCATTTGATGGTGTGCAGTCGGACATTCTCACCCTTTCTCATCAGCTTTTTGCAAATTATGATCTGACATTCACACCTACTTGCAGTCGAAAAGCTATGCTCCCGCTTTTGATTATGTTTGGTTGGATATTCAAACCTTTTCTTAACTGCTTTTTACAAACTTTGGTTGGACGTTCACACCTTCTTGCAGCCGAACACATCCACTCCTGCTTTTGATGATGTATGGTTGGGCATTCGCACCTTTTTTTTACCCATTTTTCAGGAATTATGGGTGGACATTCACACCTTCTTTCAGCTGAACACCTCTCCTTCTTATGATCATGTGCGGATGATATTCGAAAATTTTCTTTCATGTTTTAAAGCAATTATTGATGGACATTCAGACCTTCTTGCAGCTGAACCACTCTGCTCCCGCTTTTTGAATATGTTTGGTTGGATATTCGAAACTTTTCTTAACTGCTTTTTACAAACTTTGGTAGGACGTTCAAACTTTCAAGCAGCCGAACACCTCCGCTTCTGCTTTTGATGTTGTATATTCGGGCATACAAACCTTTTCTTACCCACTTTTTACAAACCATGGTCAGACTTTCACTCTTTGTTGCTCAACAACTCCGCTCCCTCTTTTGATTGTGTACAGTCGGGTATTTTCACCTTTTCTTACCTGCTTTTTACAAACTTTGGTCGGACATTCAAACCTTCTTGTAGCCGAACACATCCACTCCTGCTTTTGATGATGTATGGTTGGGCATTCGCACCTTTTCTTACCCATTTTTCAGTAATTATTGGTGGACATTCAGACCTTCTTGCAGCTGAACACCTCTGCTCCCTCTTTTGATCATACATTGTCGGGCATTCGCACCTTGTCTTACCCGCTTTTTACAAACTTTAGTCAGACATTCACACCTTGCAGCTGAACCACCTCCGCTCCCTGTTTTGATCATGTATGGTCTGGCAATACTACCTTTTCTTACCCATTTGTGAGTAATTATGGCTGGACAGTCACACCTACTTGCAGCCGAACACCACCTCTCCCGCTTTTGATGATGTATTGTCCGGCATTCTAGTCTCTTCTAACACATTTTTTAGCAATTATGGTCGGACATTCACACCTACTCACAGCCAAACACTTCCGCTCCCGCATTTGATGGTGTATAGCCGGGCATTCTCACCCTTTCTCATCAGCTTTTTGCAAATTATGATCTCACATTCACACCTACTTGCAGTCGAACAGCTCTGCTCCCGCTTTTGATTATGTTTGGTTGGATATTCGAACCTTTTCTTAACTGCTTTTTACAAACTTTGGTCGGACGTTCACACCTTCTTGCAGCCGAACACCTCCACTTCCACTTTTGATGGTATATATTCGGGCATTCGAACCTTTTCTTACCCGCTTTTTACAAACCGTGGTCGGACTTTCACACCTTCTTGTAGCCGAACAACTCCGCTCCCGCTATTGATTGTGTACAGTCGGGTATTTTAACCTTTTCTTACCCGCTTTTTACCAACTATGGTCGGACATTTACACCTTCTTACAGCGGAACACCTCCGCTCCCTCTTTTGATGGTCTATGTTTGGGCATTCGAACCTTTTCTTACCCGCTTTTTACAAACTATGGTCGGACATTCAAACCTTCTTCTAGCCGAACACATCCACTCCTGCTTTTGATGATGTATGGTTTGGCATTCGCACCCTTTTTTTACCCATTTTTCAGGAATTATGGGTGGACATTCAGACCTTCTTGCAGCCGAAAACCTCCGCTCCCTCTTTTGATCATGCATTGTCGGGCTTTCGCACCTTGTCTTACCCGCTTTTTATAAACTTTAGTTGGACATTCACACCTTCTTGCAGCTGAACGACCTCCGCTCCCTGTTTTGATCATGTATGGTCTGGCAATACTACCTTTTCTTACCCGTTTGTGAGTAATTAATCCCAAAATATTGAGCATAAAATAAGTCTTTATGCTGATGATGTATTACTTTTCCTTCAGAACTCACAGACGTCTCTCACTCACACGATCACACTCATAAATAAATTCTCAACACTTTCTGACTACTCTATCAACTGGTCTAAAACCACAGTTCTGCCCATTAACTGTAGGGTCCATAATATACCTGCGATCACTTTACAGTCAGGAAATATTAGATATTTAGGCATAAACATTTCCTCCAGGCTCTCAGAGCTAACAAAGCTAAATTATGTGCAATTATTAAAGAGAGTAGAGGACGATCTCTCTCGTTGGAAGTCCTTACCTATATCACTTATGGGGAGAGTTACAACCATTAAAATGATGATACTACCAAAAGTTAACTATTTGTTCTCAATGATCCCCATAAAACCATCTGCTACTTGGTTTAAGTCACTAGATTCATGCATCTCCAAATTTCTGTGGAAAAACAAACCACCACGTATTAGTTTAAAAACCCTACAGAAGACCAAGGACAGTGGTGGATTAGATTTACCTCATTTTCAGCACTATTCCTTAGCCAATAGGTTACAATATATATCAAAATGGTTTAAACCTAGCCCAATAGATGAACCATGGATAAATATATATATTCGAACCTTTTCTTACCCGCCTTTTACAAACTATGGTCGGACATTCAAACCTTCTTGTAGCCGAACATATCCACTCCTGCTTTTGATGTATGGTTGGGCATTCGAACCTACTTGTTGCCCGCTTTTCATTAATTATGGGTGGACATTCACACCTTGTCGCAGCCAAACACCTCCGCTCCCTGTTTTGATCATGTGTGGTTGGACTTTTGCACCTTTTCTCACCCGCTTTTTACTATGGTCGGCCATTCACAGCTTCCTCTCCACCATACTTGTATAGTGGGATATTCACACCCACTTGCATCCGAAGACCTCCGCCCCCACTTTTGTTGATATTTAGTCGGTCATTCGCACCTTACCCGCTTTTGGCAAACTATGGCCTTCTTGCAGCCAAACACCTCTGATCTCGCTTTTGATGATGTAAGGTTGGGCATTCAGACCTTGCTTCACCTGCTTTTCACCAAATATAGTCGGACATTCACACCTTCTTGCAGCCGAACACTTCCGCTCCACCTTTTAGTGTTCTATGGGGTATTCACACCTTTTTTTTCACCGCATTTTATAGATTATGGTTGGAAATTCTCACCCACTCTCATCTGAAGACCTCTCCTTCCGCTTTTTTTAATATATAGTCGGGCATTCGAACCTTTTCTTACCCGCTTTTTACAAATTATGGTCGAACAGTCACACCTACTTGCAGCCGAATACTTCCGCTCCACCTTTTAGTGATATATGGTTGGCATTTGCACCTTTTCTTACCCTCTTTTTATACTGATTGCTGAAGATTAAGTTGTTCTTTGTCAAACTACAAAATTTTTTTAATTTTTGAAACTTGATTTGAAGTGGATAAATAAGGAGGACAAACAGTTTTAAGTCAGGCTGATAGAAGGAATTAATTTTATAGCAAAATCTGTATTTCGTCATATGTCGAGAGATGCTTATTGCTGAAGAAGTTCTTTCTCATTCTACAAAGTACAACGTTGTTTATTGTTGAAACTTGATTAGACATGAATAAATATGAAGGACAAAGCAGTCTTAACTTGGTTTGAGTTAAGGAATTTGTTTTATAGGAGAATCCGAATTCGTGCATAACTCGTGAAATAGAGTTTATTTTCGGATTCCTGAAGAATAAGTCTGGTTCTTTCTCATAATACAAAGTTTGTTGTTTATTGTTGAAACTTCATCAGAAGTGAAGAAATAAGGACAAACCGTTTTAAGTCAGTTTGATAGAAGGATTTCATTTTATAGAAAAATCTATATTCCTTCATGTCTCCTCGAGAGAAGCTTATTGTTGAAAATTAGGTCAGGTTCTTTTTCATACTACAAAATACAGTGTTGTTGGCAGGCGGCAGCTTCATAAGCTCAGTCAGCAGAACAGGAAACAGTATTGATTCGTTCATGACTCAACTCCTCGGGTGACGGTTCCTCGCACAGGAAACAGTATTGATTCGTTTACGACTCAACTCCTTGGGTTCATTTGTCACGTTTCAATTTCTACGTTTCATTTGACAGGCTGAAGAGCAGTAGGCACAACAGTCCGTTCACAAACCGGATCATTAATCTCATAGACTATTCTACCATCAACAACTTGGAAACCACAATCGACTCTCTAGATGCAGAAAAGCATTTGCTGGAGTGAACTGGAAATTTTTATTCGCAGCATTAAACAAATTCGGGTTTGGGTCACACTTCATCAACTGGATAAGGATATTATATAGCTCCCCAAATGCAAGTGTCAGGACAAATGATCAAACTTCTCCAAGCTTCAGTCTGCAGAGAGGTACAAGACAGGGTTGCCCACTTTCTCCCTCACTTTTTGCTATTTTCATCAAACCTTTAGCAGCTTCTATCAGACAAGATAGAAATATTAAAGGCATCCAATCCCAAAATATTGAGCATAAAATAAGTCTTTATGCTGATGATGTATTACTTTTCCTTCAGAACTCACAGACGTCTCTCACTCACACGATCACACTCATAAATAAATTCTCAGCACTTTCTGACTACTCTATCAACTGGTCTAAAACCACAGTTCTGCCCATTAACTGTAGGGTCCAGAATATACCTGCGATCACTTTACAGTCAAGAAATATTAGATATTTAGGCATAAACATTTCCGCCAGGCTCTCAGAGCTAACAAAGCTATATTATGTGCAATTATTAAAGAGAGTAGAGGACGATCTCTCTCGTTGGAAGTCCTTACCTATATCACTTATGGGGAGAGTTACAACCATTAAAATGATGATACTACCAAAAGTTAACTATTTGTTCTCAATGATCCCCATAAAACCATCTGCTTCATGGTTTAAGTCACTAGATTCATGCATCTCCAAATTTCTGTGGAAAAACAAACCATCACGTATTAGTTTAAAAACCCTACAGAAGACCAAGGACAGTGGTGGATTAGATTTACCTCATTTTCAGCACTATTCCTTAGCCAATAGGTTACAATATATATCAAAATGGTTTAAACCTAGCCCAATAGATGAACCATGGATAAATATAGAACAAGCATTGTGTGATAATCTGGAATCTCTGACCTGCCACTTATTAGTCAAAACGTAAAAAATCACAAAAGTTTCAAAAGCATTAACATCAACACCTCTCTGGCAGCCTGGTGGGAATTTTTTTAAATAACAAAGTCCTCACTTGTCCCGTGTAAGCTTACACCCATCTGGAACAATCCTGACATACTGCAAAACAAAAAAATGCTAAACTTTACTCTGTGGAAGATCAAAGGAATCAAACATCTGGAACATATAATCCAAAATGGAAATTTTATTTCATTTGATGAGCTCATATCACAACATGAGATAGGCAGCAATAAATTCCTGGAATATCAACAACTTAAGTCTATAATAACAAAGAAATATATCCTCCACCAACCAGAATTACAACTCCCGACTAGGGTAGCAGAATTTCTAAGCATCTGCACCCCAAAACTACTATCAAAAATATATAAATTATTGTCTAACATAGATGACACAATGTCTCTTCCATCCTCAAAATGGGAGGCAGATTTATCCATCAGTTCTAGTCATAGCTTCTGGCCGCAAATATGTTTGAACACCTTCAGAATGTCCCAGTTTGGCTGCCCCTCAATTTTAATTGCTCACTATTAGAAAATATTGAAGAGCCAGAAGGGTGAGTGGAGGGGTCTTCTTCGCACACCCCTGCTTCCTGGTTGCTGCTCGGGGCGGGAGGGGCCAGGAGGATTAATTAATTGTTCTGCTGGTTCGGGGTCTGTGGTGGCTGGGGGGCTGCTGGCCCCCTGGTGTGCCCGCTGCACTACACCCCAGCGGAGTCGAGGGAGGGAGGACGTGTGGATGTGTGGATGTATGGGACGTGAAAGTGTGTGTGGTAATGATTGGGCCTGGATCTGGGACTTGCTGTCGCCTGGCCTGCCTGTGCTTCTACTGCCATCCCGATGGGGGGGCAGCGTTGCCTCTCCCCGCTGCTCGCGACTTCACCCATCTGTGGGCACGTCTTGACTCCCAGGGCACTTGGCCAGGGGCGCTGGGGCAGGCGCTGACCCACTGTGTGGCTGTCTGGGGTGCTTGGCCCTCCTGGGTATTGGGTGGGGCCTATGCCGGGGGGTTTGGGGGCGCTCGGGCTCCTGGGGCCTGGGTCCAGTGCACAGCCCATGTCTGGGCGGCTGGGGCCTGGCGGGGTCGGTGGGCTGTTGCCCCTGGCTCCCGGAGGGCCTCTGCCCTATGCTTATGGGGGCTCTTTCCGGGGGATTCCTCTGCAGTCCTCTGGGTGAATGCGTGGTTGCCCCTGCGGTGGGCTTCCTGGGTTCTGTGCTCTGTGGGGGCTGCTGGTGGCCTGGGTCTTGTGGCCCTCTCTGCCTGCTTCTGATTGCTTGGGGGGGCTGTGGATTGTGGCCCTGTACGCTTATACACTCATAACTAAGCACGGTTATCATGTAGGTCCTGTGCCATGGGTGTTGCATGTTCTCGCACACACACACACACACACATTCATTAGTCCAGTAGCATGGTCGCTAAGCAGTTGATGTATTATCATGTCGTCTCAGGTCATCTATATCCACAGCTGTGTTGTATGCGATTGCCGCTTCTTGTGCTTGTTTTTGTTTCTTGGTGTGTTTGTTTTTTCTCTGCTTGTCTGCTTTCAGGTGCTCCTGGTGGCGCTAAGGCTGGATTCCCCTCAGAGGCCATGGATTGTTGTCTGTTTTGTTTTTTACAGGTGTAGCAGCTGGTTGTCTGGTTTTTGTTTCTATTTTTGTTCTGTTTCCTCTTCTTTCCTCTTCTTCTTCTTTCCTTGTCCCCCGGTCCGGTTCAGTTCTATTACATGTCATATATTGTAAACAGAAATAAATAAATGGGCATCAAGGGGAGCTTTACATTTATAAAACTTCCCTTGGCAAAGCAAATCTGTTTGGCATCAAAGGTATTCAGACTACAATTCTGCTGCCATAATGCTGAACAGGACAAGGGAAAAAAAAAAAAGTAAAGAAGACAGTTCTGCCGAAAGCCAGGGACTAGACCTGTTCTAAGTTCTATACTTTTTAAAAGGGGCATGTTTATCAACTATAGAATTAGAAGATTTACAAAAATCCGAAGACCTCTCCTCCTGCTTTTGTTAATATATTTGAACTTTAGTCGGACATTCACACCTTCTTGCAGCTGAACCACCTCCGCTCCCTGTTTTGATCATGTATGGTCTGGCAATACTACCTTTTCTTACCCGTTTGTGAGTAATTATGGCTGGACATTCACACTTACTTGCAGCCGAACACCACCTCTCTCGCTTTTGATGATGTATGGACCGGCATTCTTACCTTTTCTAACACATTTTTCAGCAATTATGGTCAGAGAGTCACACTTACTCACAGCCGAACAACTCCGCTCCCGCATTTGATGGTGTGCAGTCGGACATTCTCACCCTTTCTCATCAGCTTTTTGCAAATTATGATCTGACATTCACACCTACTTGCAGTCGAAAAGCTATGCTCCCGCTTTTGATTATGTTTGGTTGGATATTCGAACCTTTTCTTAACTGCTTTTTACAAACTTTGGTTGGACGTTCACACCTTCTTGTAGCCGAACACATCCACTCCTGCTTTTGATGATGTATGGTTGGGCATTCGCACCTTTTTTTTACCCATTTTTCAGGAATTATGGGTGGACATTCACACCTTCTTGCAGCTGAACACCTCTCCTTCTTATGATCATGTGCGGATGATATTCGAAAATTTTCTTTCATGTTTTAAAGCAATTATTGATGGACATTCAGACCTTCTTGCAGCTGAACCACTCTGCTCCCGCTTTTTGAATATGTTTGGTTGGATATTCGAAACTTTTCTTAACTGCTTTTTACAAACTTTGGTAGGACGTTCAAACTTTCAAGCAGCCGAACACCTCCGCTTCTGCTTGTGATGTTGTATATTCGGGCATACAAACCTTTTCTTACCCACTTTTTACAAACCATGGTCAGACTTTCACTCTTTGTTGCTGAACAACTCCGCTCCCTCTTTTGATTGTGTACAGTCGGGTATTTTCACCTTTTCTTACCTGCTTTTTACAAACTTTGGTCGGACATTCAAACCTTCTTGTAGCTGAACACATCCACTCCTGCTTTTGATGATGTATGGTTGGGCATTCGCACCTTTTCTTACCCATTTTTCAGTAATTATTGGTGGACATTCAGACCTTCTTGCAGCTGAACACCTCTGCTCCCTCTTTTGATCATACATTGTCGGGCATTCGCACCTTGTCTTACCCGCTTTTTACAAACTTTAGTCAGACATTCACACCTTGCAGCTGAACCACCTCCGCTCCCTGTTTTGATCATGTATGGTCTGGCAATACTACCTTTTCTTACCCATTTGTGAGTAATTATGGCTGGACATTCACACCTACTTGCAGCCGAACACCACCTCTCCCGCTTTTGATGATGTATTGTCCGGCATTCTAGTCTCTTCTAACACATTTTTCAGCAATTATGGTCGGACATTCAAACCTACTCACAGCCGAACACTTCCGCTCCCGCATTTGATGGTGTATAGCCGGGCATTCTCACCCTTTCTCATCAGCTTTTTGAAAATTATGATCTCACATTCACACCTACTTGCAGTCGAACAGCTCTGCTCCCGCTTTTGATTATGTTTGGTTGGATATTCGAACCTTTTCTTAACTGCTTTTTACAAACTTTGGTCGGACGTTCACACCTTCTTGCAGCCGAACACCTCCACTTCCACTTTTGATGGTATATATTCGGGCATTCGAACCTTTTCTTACCCGCTTTTTACAAACCGTGGTCGGACTTTCACACCTTCTTGTAGCCGAACAACTCCGCTCCCGCTATTGATTGTGTACAGTCGGGTATTTTAACCTTTTCTTACCCGCTTTTTACCAACTATGGTCGGACATTTACACCTTCTTACAGCGGAACACCTCCGCTCCCTCTTTTGATGGTCTATGTTTGGGCATTCGAACCTTTTCTTACCCGCTTTTTACAAACTATGGTCGGACATTCAAACCTTCTTCTAGCCGAACACATCCACTCCTGCTTTTGATGATGTATGGTTTGGCATTCGCACCCTTTTTTTACCCATTTTTCAGGAATTATGGGTGGACATTCAGACCTTCTTGCAGCCGAAAACCTCCGCTCCCTCTTTTGATCATGCATTGTCGGGCTTTCGCACCTTGTCTTACCCGCTTTTTATAAACTTTAGTTGGACATTCACACCTTCTTGCAGCTGAACGACCTCCGCTCCCTGTTTTGATCATGTATGGTCTGGCAATACTACCTTTTCTTACCCGTTTGTGAGTAATTAATCCCAAAATATTGAGCATAAAATAAGTCTTTATGCTGATGATGTATTACTTTTCCTTCAGAACTCACAGACGTCTCTCACTCACACGATCACACTCATAAATAAATTCTCAACACTTTCTGACTACTCTATCAACTGGTCTAAGACCACAGTTCTGCCCATTAACTGTAGGGTCCATAATATACCTGCGATCACTTTACAGTCAGGAAATATTAGATATTTAGGCATAAACATTTCCTCCAGGCTCTCAGAGCTAACAAAGCTAAATTATGTGCAATTATTAAAGAGAGTAGAGGACGATCTCTCTCGTTGGAAGTCCTTACCTATATCACTTATGGGGAGAGTTACAACCATTAAAATGATGATACTACCAAAAGTTAACTATTTGTTCTCAATGATCCCCATAAAACCATCTGCTACTTGGTTTAAGTCACTAGATTCATGCATCTCCAAATTTCTGTGGAAAAACAAACCACCACGTATTAGTTTAAAAACCCTACAGAAGACCAAGGACAGTGGTGGATTAGATTTACCTCATGTTCAGCACTATTCCTTAGCCAATAGGTTACAATATATATCAAAATGGTTTAAACCTAGCCCAATAGATGAACCATGGATAAATATATATATTCGAACCTTTTCTTACCCGCCTTTTACAAACTATGGTCGGACATTCAAACCTTCTTGTAGCCGAACATATCCACTCCTGCTTTTGATGTATGGTTGGGCATTCAAACCTACTTGTTGCCCGCTTTTCATTAATTATGGGTGGACATTCACACCTTGTCGCAGCCAAACACCTCCGCTCCCTGTTTTGATCATGTATGGTTGGACATTTGCACCTTTTCTCACCCGCTTTTTACTATGGTCGGCCATTCACAGCTTCCTCTCCACCATACTTGTATAGTGGGATATTCACACCCACTTGCATCCGAAGACCTCCGCCCCCACTTTTGTTGATATTTAGTCGGTCATTCGCACCTTACCCGCTTTTGGCAAACTATGGCCTTCTTGCAGCCAAACACCTCTGATCTCGCTTTTGATGATGTAAGGTTGGGCATTCAGACCTTGCTTCACCTGCTTTTCACCAAATATAGTCGGACATTCACACCTTCTTGCAGCCGAACACTTCCGCTCCACCT
The DNA here is from genome assembly GCF_036924035.1 of Leuresthes tenuis. Taxonomy (NCBI): domain Eukaryota; kingdom Metazoa; phylum Chordata; class Actinopteri; order Atheriniformes; family Atherinopsidae; genus Leuresthes; species Leuresthes tenuis. The sequence continues at coordinate 734,919 of NW_027325396.1, read as the reverse complement.
TTTAGTGTTCTATGGGGTATTCACACCTTTTTTTTCACCGCATTTTATAGATTATGGTTGGAAATTCTCACCCACTCTCATCTGAAGACCTCTCCTTCCGCTTTTGTTAATATATAGTCGGGCATTCGAACCTTTTCTTACCCGCTTTTTACAAATTATGGTCGAACAGTCACACCTACTTGCAGCCGAATACTTCCGCTCCACCTTTTAGTGATATATGGTTGGCATTTGCACCTTTTCTTACCCTCTTTTTATACTGATTGCTGAAGATTAAGTTGTTCTTTGTCAAACTACAAAATTTTTTTAATTTTTGAAACTTGATTTGAAGTGGATAAATAAGGAGGACAAACAGTTTTAAGTCAGGCTGATAGAAGGAATTAATTTTATAGCAAAATCTGTATTTCGTCATATGTCGAGAGATGCTTATTGCTGAAGAAGTTCTTTCTCATTCTACAAAGTACAACGTTGTTTATTGTTGAAACTTGATTAGACATGAATAAATATGAAGGACAAAGCAGTCTTAACTTGGTTTGAGTTAAGGAATTCGTTTTATAGGAGAATCCGAATTCGTGCATAACTCGTGAAATAGAGTTTATTTTCGGATTCCTGAAGAATAAGTCTGGTTCTTTCTCATAATACAAAGTTTGTTGTTTATTGTTGAAACTTCATCAGAAGTGAAGAAATAAGGACAAACCGTTTTAAGTCAGTTTGATAGAAGGATTTCATTTTATAGAAAAATCTATATTCCTTCATGTCTCCTCGAGAGAAGCTTATTGTTGAAAATTAGGTCAGGTTCTTTTTCATACTACAAAATACAGTGTTGTTGGCAGGCGGCAGCTTCATAAGCTCAGTCAGCAGAACAGGAAACAGTATTGATTCGTTCATGACTCAACTCCTCGGGTGACGGTTCCTCGCACAGGAAACAGTATTGATTCGTTTACGACTCAACTCCTTGGGTTCATTTGTCACGTTTCAATTTCTACGTTTCATTTGACAGGCTGAAGAGCAGTAGGCACAACAGTCCGTTCACAAACCGGATCATTAATCTCATAGACTATTCTACCATCAACAACTTGGAAACCACAATCGACTCTCTAGATGCAGAAAAGCATTTGCTGGAGTGAACTGGAAATTTTTATTCGCAGCATTAAACAAATTCGGGTTTGGGTCACACTTCATCAACTGGATAAGGATATTATATAGCTCCCCAAATGCAAGTGTCAGGACAAATGATCAAACTTCTCCAAGCTTCAGTCTGCAGAGAGGTACAAGACAGGGTTGCCCACTTTCTCCCTCACTTTTTGCTATTTTCATCAAACCTTTAGCAGCTTCTATCAGACAAGATAGAAATATTAAAGGCATCCAATCCCAAAATATTGAGCATAAAATAAGTCTTTATGCTGATGATGTATTACTTTTCCTTCAGAACTCACAGACGTCTCTCACTCACACGATCACACTCATAAATAAATTCTCAGCACTTTCTGACTACTCTATCAACTGGTCTAAAACCACAGTTCTGCCCATTAACTGTAGGGTCCAGAATATACCTGCGATCACTTTACAGTCAAGAAATATTAGATATTTAGGCATAAACATTTCCGCCAGGCTCTCAGAGCTAACAAAGCTATATTATGTGCAATTATTAAAGAGAGTAGAGGACGATCTCTCTCGTTGGAAGTCCTTACCTATATCACTTATGGGGAGAGTTACAACCATTAAAATGATGATACTACCAAAAGTTAACTATTTGTTCTCAATGATCCCCATAAAACCATCTGCTTCATGGTTTAAGTCACTAGATTCATGCATCTCCAAATTTCTGTGGAAAAACAAACCATCACGTATTAGTTTAAAAACCCTACAGAAGACCAAGGACAGTGGTGGATTAGATTTACCTCATTTTCAGCACTATTCCTTAGCCAATAGGTTACAATATATATCAAAATGGTTTAAACCTAGCCCAATAGATGAACCATGGATAAATATAGAACAAGCATTGTGTGATAATCTGGAATCTCTGACCTGCCACTTATTAGTCAAAACGTAAAAAATCACAAAAGTTTCAAAAGCATTAACATCAACACCTCTCTGGCAGCCTGGTGGGAATTTTTTAAAATAACAAAGTCCTCACTTGTCCCGTGTAAGCTTACACCCATCTGGAACAATCCTGACATACTGCAAAACAAAAAAATGCTAAACTTTACTCTGTGGAAGATCAAAGGAATCAAACATCTGGAACATATAATCCAAAATGGAAATTTTATTTCATTTGATGAGCTCATATCACAACATGAGATAGGCAGCAATAAATTCCTAGAATATCAACAACTTAAGTCTATAATAACAAAGAAATATATCCTCCACCAACCAGACTTACAACTCCCGACTAGGGTAGCAGAATTTCTAAGCATCTGCACCCCAAAACTACTATCAAAAATATATAAATTATTGTCTAACATAGATGACACAATGTCTCTTCCATCCTCAAAATGGGAGGCAGATTTATCCATCAGTTCTAGTCATAGCTTCTGGCCGCAAATATGTTTGAACACCTTCAGAATGACTCGAAATCCTAATTTACAGCTCATTCAATACAAAATCCTTCATAGAACACACTATACAGGACAAAGGATGTTCAGGATGGGTCTAACACAGTCAAACATCTGCTCACATTGCACAGATAACACACCTGATGATTATGCACACGCTTTGTGGTTCCGTGCTCCTGTCCAGAAGTTCTGTCTTGAAGTCTGTGAGGACCTATCAACATGGCTAAAGTGTAGCATCCCTGCATGCCCCACACTGTGCATACTGGGTGACTTAGACAACATCAACATGGAAATGAACTCAGCACACATGGTTGTCACAGTGTTATGTATCGCAAAGAAAACTATTCTCATGAACTGGAAAGCGAAGAACAATCTGTGTATTAACCAGTTTAGAAATTTTCTTTTAGATTATATTAGCATGGAAACAATGTCTGCCTCCTCAAAACATCAATTGGCTGAATTTCATTCTCTCTGGTCCCCTCTGATTAGCTTTATCACATAGTGGTGGTGGTGGGTTGCTGTCCCGTCGCTCTGGGCGGTTGGGTGTGTGCTGGGGGGGGCTGTGTGGCTTCGGGCTTGGAGGGCAGTTTTGGGGGCTTGCGAGTGGTGCTGTCTTGCGGTGTGGGGCGGGGTCCCTTAGGGGCCTTGGGGTGGTGGCTGCTGGCTCTATGCCGGTTGGCTGGGCCGCTCTGGCGTGGGTGGTGGTGCTGGGCCTGGGACCTGGTGGCTGGGCGCTGCCTTGCGCCCGGAGGGGGTCCCTGCCTGTGCCTGGGGGGGCTGGGTTGCCCTGGACGCGCCACAGTATGGGTGGGTTGGTGCAGGTCCTGGTGCCGGGCTTGTTGCTCTGGGACCTCCAAGGTGTCCGCAGATGGTTGTTTTTTTTTCAGGGTGTTGGGGCGTGCGGTGGGGGGGGGCTTTTCCCCTGTTAGGGGGGGGGCCTGGGTGATGGTGGGTCTGAGGCCCGGGCTGCTGCGACTGGTGTGACCGGGTGGTTTGTTTGTTTGCTTTTTGTTGTTGTTTGTTTGTTTTTGGTAGAGGTCCTCCGGGGTGGGGTTGGGTTGAGTGGGGTGGGGCGGGATGGGTACCTTCTGGGGGTACAGTAGCTCCCGGAATATGGTCGCTGCAGGCCCCGAATCTGGTGGACATCAGGCCCTCCTGCCCTGTGTTGGCTCCCAGGTAGCGGGGATGCCTATTGCAGCCAGTCCCTGGCTGCCCTCTCTGGGGGAGAGAAGCTCCCCCGGTGTATATCCCCATACCCCTCTCCCTTCTGGCTCCTGTACACAGCACACACTCACACATGAAGGGTTTTGGGGGCGTGTGTGTTCGGTGGGGTGTAGTGGATGGGGCCACGTAGGTGGTCCCCTTTGGTTGCACTCTGCAGTTCCCCGCCCCTGTTTTAATTACACCTTAGACATTACTACTTATCAAACACACTCACAAACACACATTAGGTCTTGGGGGGTGGTTACACTGAGTGGCATCTGGTGGGCGGGTCTCTTTGGGTATGTAGGCTGCCCAGAGGGCCGCGCTCCCAGTTTGGCTGCCCCTCAATTTTAATTGCTCACTATTAGAAAATATTGAAGAGCCAGAAGGGTGAGTGGAGGGGTCTTCTTCGCACACCCCTGCTTCCTGGTTGCTGCTCGGGGCGGGAGGGGCCAGGAGGATTAATTAATTGTTCTGCTGGTTCGGGGTCTGTGGTGGCTGGGGGGCTGCTGGCCCCCTGGTGTGCCCGCTGCACTACACCCCAGCGGAGTCGAGGGAGGGAGGACGTGTGGATGTGTGGATGTATGGGACGTGAAAGTGTGTGTGGTAATGATTGGGCCTGGATCTGGGACTTGCTGTCGCCTGGCCTGCCTGTGCTTCTACTGCCATCCCGATGGGGGGGGCAGCGTTGCCTCTCCCCGCTGCTCGCGACTTCACCCATCTGTGGGCACGTCTTGACTCCCAGGGCACTTGGCCAGGGGCGCTGGGGCAGGCGCTGACCCACTGTGTGGCTGTCTGGGGTGCTTGGCCCTCCTGGGTATTGGGTGGGGCCTATGCCGGGGGGTTTGGGGGCGCTCGGGCTCCTGGGGCCTGGGTCCAGTGCACAGCCCATGTCTGGGCGGCTGGGGCCTGGCGGGGTCGGTGGGCTGTTGCCCCTGGCTCCCGGAGGGCCTCTGCCCTATGCTTATGGGGGCTCTTTCCGGGGGATTCCTCTGCAGTCCTCTGGGTGAATGCGTGGTTGCCCCTGCGGTGGGCTTCCTGGGTTCTGTGCTCTGTGGGGGCTGCTGGTGGCCTGGGTCTTGTGGCCCTCTCTGCCTGCTTCTGATTGCTTGGGGGGGCTGTGGATTGTGGCCCTGTACGCTTATACACTCATAACTAAGCACGGTTATCATGTAGGTCCTGTGCCATGGGTGTTGCATGTTCTCGCACACACACACATACACACATTCATTAGTCCAGTAGCATGGTCGCTAAGCAGTTGATGTATTATCATGTCGTCTCAGGTCATCTATATCCACAGCTGTGTTGTATGCGATTGCCGCTTCTTGTGCTTGTTTTTGTTTCTTTGTGTGTTTGTTTTTTCTCTGCTTGTCTGCTTTCAGGTGCTCCTGGTGGCGCTAAGGCTGGATTCCCCTCAGAGGCCATGGATTGTTGTCTGTTTTGTTTTTTACAGGTGTAGCAGCTGGTTGTCTGGTTTTTGTTTCTATTTTTGTTCTGTTTCCTCTTCTTTCCTCTTCTTCTTCTTTCCTTGTCCCCCGGTCCGGTTCAGTTCTATTACATGTCATATATTGTAAACAGAAATAAATAAATGGGCATCAAGGGGAGCTTTACATTTATAAAACTTCCCTTGGCAAAGCAAATCTGTTTGGCATCAAAGGTATTCAGACTACAATTCTGCTGCCATAATGCTGAACAGGACAAGGGAAAAAAAAAAAAGTAAAGAAGACAGTTCTGCCGAAAGCCAGGGACTAGACCTGTTCTAAGTTCTATACTTTTTAAAAGGGGCATGTTTATCAACTATAGAATTAGAAGATTTACAAAAATGGTCAAGTGCTAGATCTTCATCTGGGATTTTAACAGTGTCATGAACTATTCAACAGATCAGTTAAAAAAAAGCCTGCTCATGGAGATGTTTCAGGATCTGGATACCAACCGTGGACCTAATGTTTTCATTTTTGCAATTCTGATACAAGCTATTGTGCAGTGATAACTAACACCAAGTTCAGATACTGTGGATTTTCTACCTTTGATGTGTTAAGATTGAGCCAATCGGGGACAACCTTGAAGGATCTCTTAAGTTTGGTTTAGTAGGATCAGTAATTACCTGAGAAAGGTTGATATTGGTACACACCTTTTTTAAATGATCAGAGGCAGAGTTCAACTTGTTTAAATTAAAATTGCCACACAGAGATTGGGTTTAGGCCACATGCACACAGAATGACCTCAACAAATATAAGAAATATTAAACATTTACACATGGATTTTTGAATACATGTAGAGGAATGATACTTTGAAATGTGCTCATTGTGGAGTTATGCTCAGTTGAGTAATGAAGGTTGAACTATTCTGGGAAAGAGGTTCTATTCCCAGCATCATGATGGACACTCCTGATATAGAAGGTTTCGCTAACGCATTGGAATTGTTTTACTATTTTCATATGCATGTGCAATGAAGAATTGCTTGTTGCTGATAAATGCAAAGAAGAACAGCTTACACATAGATGCTCACATATAGGCTGCTGAATGCAATGAAGACCTGCTTATCCAGTAAAGTTCAATGTCAATGTGTAATATTCAATTAGGATTTGCAAAACAGTGAAGTTAAACAATGAATGGGTCCATAGTCGGTATGAGAAGACTACAGGAATATTTACCTGGGTGTACGTTCAAACAGAGATGAAAAAATTGCGATAAATAATTGTTTGTTTGTTAGTATGTATATGAATGTTATGTGTATAAACTGTGTTAGGTTATAGTTACTCAGTAGTGTCTCAGTGAAACAACCGACGGGGGAAGCCTTGCGGTGACAACAAAAGCAGTGTTTTACTGATCAGTCAAGTTTTCCAGTGTACTCCATACAAACTGGTTGGCTACTGAAGGGATAGAAAATGGGGAATACTTGTTTTAAAGCAAACAAGGAATTAGATGGGAAAAATACATGTTTTAACGGGACCCAGACAATATTAAATACTCAGACAGATGGGAGAAGAAGTGTAGTTTTGTAGGAAATCACAAAATTATTACATAAAATTAGTGAAATCAATTGAAGAATGCCTTTCTGAAGAGCTGTTTACCACAGATGAGCAGCTTTGCGACCAAGCACATTGTAGATCGCTTTACTGCCAAAATGATCTAATTTAATGGATTGGTTTAGACATGCATAACAGCATTTTAAGAACAAAGAGAGAAACAAAAAGGGACAACGCTTCATGGTGGAAGGTGATGTATAAATAACTGTGTATATGATGAAGGAGAGACCATTTGAGCAGCACAGCCATTTCGCAGCACAGGGACAGCAGTCCAAGTTAAAGGATCTCCCACGTGGTATCACCTGTCACACTGTCTCAAGGCATCAAAAGAAGAAAAAATCACCAAACTCAAGGACAAAGAGACGAAGACTCCGGTGAACGAAGAGAGAGGACTGACAAACCAGAAATACAAAAGGATGCTCGATATCAAGATCCAGAAGAAGAGGCTAACAATGCCACGAACACTTACGATGCTGGGAATGATGCCAGCAATGAACAGAGAAGAAGATTCAGTGTCATCAATCTGCAACACGTGCCTCTAATGAGGGGGTGAATATAGAATCCTCAACAATTACAACGTCTCTGGGAACTGTGACAACAACAAGGTTTAAACCATTTTGATATATATTGTAACCTATTGGCTAAGGAATAGTGCTGAAAATGAGGTAAATCTAATCCACCACTGTCCTTGGTCTTCTATAGGGTTTTTAAACTAATACGTGGTGTTTTGTTTTTCCACAGAAATTTGGAGATGCATGAATCTAGTGACTTAAACCAAGTAGCAGATGGTTTTATGGGGATCATTGAGAACAAATAGTTAACTTTTGGTAGTATCATCATTTTAATGGTTGTAACTCTCCCCATAAGTGATATAGGTGAGGACTTCCAACGAGAGAGATCGTCCTCTACTCTCTTTAATAATTGCACATAATTTAGCTTTGTTAGCTCTGAGAGCCTGGAGGAAATGTTTATGCCTAAATATCTAATATTTCCTGACTGTAAAGTGATCACAGGTATATTCTGGACCCTGCAGTTAATGGGCAGAACTTTGGTCTTAGACCAGTTGATAGAGTAGTCAGAAAGTGCTGAGAATTTATTTATGAGTGTGATCGTGTGAGTGAGAGACGTCTGTGAGTTCTGAAGGAAAAGGCTCCCGGAGGGCCTCTGCCCTATGCTTATGGGGGCTCTTTCCGGGGGATTCCTCTGCAGTCTTCTGGGTGAATGCATGGTTGCCCATGCGGTGGGCTTCCTGGGTTCTGTGCTCTGTGGGGGCTGCTGGTGGCCTGGGTCTTGTGGCCCTCTCTGCCTGCTTCTGATTGCTTGGGGGGGCAGTGGATTGTGGCCCTGTACGCTTATACACTCATAACTAAGCACGGTTATCATGTAGGTCCTGTGCCATGGGTGTTGCATGTTCTCGCACACACACACACACATTCATTAGTCCAGTAGCATGGTCGCTAAGCAGTTGATGTATTATCATGTCGTCTCAGGTCATCTATATCCACAGCTGTGTTGTATGCGATTGCCGCTTCTTGTGCTTGTTTTTGTTTGTTTGTGTGTTTGTTTTTTCTCTGCTTGTCTGCTTTCAGGTGCTCCTGGTGGCACTAAGGCTGGAATCCCCTCAGAGGCCATGGATTGTTGTCTGTTTTGTTTTTTACAGGTGTAGCAGCTGGTTGTCTGGTTTTTGTTTCTATTTTTGTTCTCTTTCCTCTTCTTTCCTCTTCTTCTTTCCTTGTCCCCCGGTCCGGTTCAGTTCTATTACATGTCATATATTGTAAACAGAAATAAATAAATGGGCATCAAGGGGAGCTTTACATTTATAAAACTTCCCTTGGCAAAGCAAATCTGTTTGGCATCAAAGGTATTCAGACTACAATTCTGCTGCCATAATGCTGAACAGGACAAGGGAAAAAAAAAAAAAAAGTAAAGAAGACAGTTCTGCCGAAAGCCAGGGACTAGACCTGTTCTAAGTTCTATACTTTTTAAAAGGGGCGTGTTTATCAACTATAGAATTAGAAGATTTACAAAAATGGTCAAGTGCTAGATCTTCATCTGGGATTTTAACAGTGTCATGAACTATTCAACAGATCAGTTAAAAAAAAGCCTGCTCATGGAGATGTTTCAGGATCTGGATACCAACCGTGGACCTAATGTTTTCATTTTTGCAATTCTGATACAAGCTATTGTGCAGTGATAACTAACACCAAGTTCAGATACTGTGGATTTTCTACCTTTGATGTGTTAAGATTGAGCCAATCAGGGACAACCTTGAAGGATCTCTTAAGTTTGGTTTAGTAGGATCAGTAATTACCTGAGAAAGGTTGATATTGGTACACACCTTTTTTAAATGATCAGAGGCAGAGTTCAACTTGTTTAAATTAAAATTGCCACACAGAGATTGGGTTTAGGCCACATGCACACAGAATGACCTCAACAAATATAAGAAATATTAAACATTTACACATGGATTTTTGAATACATGTAGAGGAATGATACTTTGAAATGTGCTCATTGTGGAGTTTTGCTCAGTTGAGTAATGAAGGTTGAACTATTCTGGGAAAGAGGTTCTATTCCCAGCATCATGATGGACACTCCTGATATAGAAGGTTTCGCTAACGCATTGGAATTGTTTTACTATTTTCATATGCATGTGCAATGAAGAATTGCTTGTTGCTGATAAATGCAAAGAAGAACAGCTTACACATAGATGCTCACATATAGGCTGCTGAATGCAATGAAGACCTGCTTATCCAGTAAAGTTCAATGTCAATGTGTAATATTCAATTAGGATTTGCAAAACAGTGAAGTTAAACAATGAATGGGTCCATAGTCGGTATGAGAAGACTACAGGAATATTTACCTGGGTGTACGTTCAAACAGAGATGAAAAAATTGCGATAAATAATTGTTTGTTTGTTAGTATGTATATGAATGTTATGTGTATAAACTGTGTTAGGTTATAGTTACTCAGTAGTGTCTCAGTGAAACAACCGACGGGGGAAGCCTTGCGGTGACAACAAAAGCAGTGTTTTACTGATCAGTCAAGTTTTCCAGTGTACTCCATACAAACTGGTTGGCTACTGAAGGGATAGAAAATGGGGAATACTTGTTTTAAAGCAAACAAGGAATTAGATGGGAAAAATACATGTTTTAACGGGACCCAGACAATATTAAATACTCAGACAGATGGGAGAAGAAGTGTAGTTTTGTAGGAAATCACAAAATTATTACATAAAATTAGTGAAATCAATTGAAGAATGCCTTTCTGAAGAGCTGTTTACCACAGATGAGCAGCTTTGCGACCAAGCACATTGTAGATCGCTTTACTGCCAAAATGATCTAATTTAATGGATTGGTTTAGACATGCATAACAGCATTTTAAGAACAAAGAGAGAAACAAAAAGGGACAACGCTTCATGGTGGAAGGTGATGTATAAATAACTGTGTATATGATGAAGGAGAGACCATTTGAGCAGCACAGCCATTTCGCAGCACAGGGACAGCAGTCCAAGTTAAAGGATCTCCCACGTAGTATCACCTGTCACACTGTCTCAAGGCATCAAAAGAAGAAAAAATCACCAAACTCAAGGACAAAGAGACGAAGACTCCGGTGAACGAAGAGAGAGGACTGACAAACCAGAAATACAAAAGGATGCTCGATATCAAGATCCAGAAGAAGAGGCTAACAATGCCACGAACACTTACGATGCTGGGAATGATGCCAGCAATGAACAGAGAAGAAGATTCAGTGTCATCAATCTGCAACACGTGCCTCTAATGAGGGGGTGAATATAGAATCCTCAACAATTACAACGTCTCTGGGAACTGTGACAACAACAAGGTTTAAACCATTTTGATATATATTGTAACCTATTGGCTAAGGAATAGTGCTGAAAATGAGGTAAATCTAATCCACCACTGTCCTTGGTCTTCTGTAGGGTTTTTAAACTAATACGTGATGGTTTGTTTTTCCACAGAAATTTGGAGATGCATGAATCTAGTGACTTAAACCATGAAGCAGATGGTTTTATGGGGATCATTGAGAACAAATAGTTAACTTTTGGAAGTATCATCATTTTAATGGTTGTAACTCTCCCCATAAGTGATATAGGTAAGGACTTCCAACGAGAGAGATCGTCCTCTACTCTCTTTAATAATTGCACATAATATAGCTTTGTTAGCTCTGAGAGCCTGGCGGAAATGTTTATGCCTAAATATCTAATATTTCTTGACTGTAAAGTGATCGCAGGTATATTCTGGACCCTACAGTTAATGGGCAGAACTGTGGTTTTAGACCAGTTGATAGAGTAGTCAGAAAGTGCTGAGAATTTATTTATGAGTGTGATCGTGTGAGTGAGAGACGTCTGTGAGTTCTGAAGGAAAAGTAATACATCATCAGCATAAAGACTTATTTTATGCTCAATATTTTGGGATTGGATGCCTTTAATATTTCTATCTTGTCTGATAGAAGCTGCTAAAGGTTTGATGAAAATAGCAAAAAGTGAGGGAGAAAGTGGGCAACCCTGTCTTGTACCTCTCTGCAGACTGAAGCTTGGAGAAGTTTGATCATTTGTCCTGACACTTGCATTTGGGGAGCTATATAATATCCTTATCCAGTTGATGAAGTGTGACCCAAACCCGAATTTGTTTAATGCTGCGAATAAAAATTTCCAGTTCACTCCAGCAAATGCTTTTCTGCATCTAGAGAGTCGATTGTGGTTTCCAAGTTGTTGATGGTAGAATAGTCTATGAGATTAATGATCCGGGTTGTGAACGGACTGTTGTGCCTACTGCTCTTCAGCCTGTCAAATGAAACGTAGAAATTGAAACGTGACAAATGAACCCAAGGAGTTGAGTCGTAAACGAATCAATACTGTTTCCTGTGCGAGGACCAGTCACCCGAGGAGTTGAGTCATGAACGAATCAATACTGTTTCCTGTCCTGCTGACTGAGCTTATGAAGCTGCCGCCTGCCAACAACACTGTATTTTGTAGTATGAAAAAGAACCTGACCTAATTTTCAACAATAAGCTTCTCTCGAGGAGACATGAAGGAATATAGATTTTTCTATAAAATGAAATCCTTCTATCAAACTGACTTAAAACGGTTTGTCCTTATTTTTTCACTTCTGATGAAGTTTCAACAATAAACAACAAACTTTGTATTATGAGAAAGAACCAGACTTATTCTTCAGGAATCCGAAAATAAACTCTATTTCACGAGTTATGCACGAATTCGGATTCTCCTATAAAACGAATTCCTTAACTCAAACCAAGTTAAGACTGCTTTGTCCTTCATATTTATTCATGTCTAATCAAGTTTCAACAATAAACAACGTTGTACTTTGTAGAATGAGAAAGAACTTCTTCAGCAATAAGCATCTCTCGACATATGACGAAATACAGATTTTGCTATAAAATTAATTCCTTCTATCAGCCTGACTTAAAACTGTTTGTCCTCCTTATTTATCCACTTCAAATCAAGTTTCAAAAATTAAAAAAATTTTGTAGTTTGACAAAGAACAACTTAATCTTCAGCAATCAGTATAAAAAGAGGGTAAGAAAAGGTGCAAATGCCAACCATATATCACTAAAAGGTGGAGCGGAAGTATTCGGCTGCAAGTAGGTGTGACTGTTCGACCATAATTTGTAAAAAGCGGGTAAGAAAAGGTTCGAATGCCCGACTATATATTAACAAAAGCGGAAGGAGAGGTCTTCAGATGAGAGTGGGTGAGAATTTCCAACCATAATCTATAAAATGCGGTGAAAAAAAAGGTGTGAATACCCCATAGAACACTAAAAGGTGGAGCGGAAGTGTTCGGCTGCAAGAAGGTGTGAATGTCCGACTATATTTGGTGAAAAGCAGGTGAAGCAAGGTCTGAATGCCCAACCTTACATCATCAAAAGCGAGATCAGAGGTGTTTGGCTGCAAGAAGGCCATAGTTTGCCAAAAGCGGGTAAGGTGCGAATGACCGACTAAATATCAACAAAAGTGGGGGCGGAGGTCTTCGGATGCAAGTGGGTGTGAATATCCCACTATACAAGTATGGTGGAGAGGAAGCTGTGAATGGCCGACCATAGTAAAAAGCGGGTGAGAAAAGGTGCAAATGTCCAACCATACATGATCAAAACAGGGAGCGGAGGTGTTTGGCTGCGACAAGGTGTGAATGTCCACCCATAATTAATGAAAAGCGGGCAACAAGTAGGTTCGAATGCCCAACCATACATCAAAAGCAGGAGTGGATATGTTCGGCTACAAGAAGGTTTGAATGTCCGACCATAGTTTGTAAAAGGCGGGTAAGAAAAGGTTCGAATATATATATTTATCCATGGTTCATCTATTGGGCTAGGTTTAAACCATTTTGATATATATTGTAACCTATTGGCTAAGGAATAGTGCTGAAAATGAGGTAAATCTAATCCACCACTGTCCTTGGTCTTCTGTAGGGTTTTTAAACTAATACGTGGTGGTTTGTTTTTCCACAGAAATTTGGAGATGCATGAATCTAGTGACTTAAACCAAGTAGCAGATGGTTTTATGGGGATCATTGAGAACAAATAGTTAACTTTTGGTAGTATCATCATTTTAATGGTTGTAACTCTCCCCATAAGTGATATAGGTAAGGACTTCCAACGAGAGAGATCGTCCTCTACTCTCTTTAATAATTGCACATAATTTAGCTTTGTTAGCTCTGAGAGCCTGGAGGAAATGTTTATGCCTAAATATCTAATATTTCCTGACTGTAAAGTGATCGCAGGTATATTCTGGACCCTGCAGTTAATAGGCAGAACTGTGGTCTTAGATCAGTTGATAGAGTAGTCAGAAAGTGCTGAGAATTTATTTATGAGTGTGATCGTGTGAGTGAGAGACGTCTGTGAGTTCTGAAGGAAAAGTAATACATCATCAGCATAAAGACTTATTTTATGCTCAATATTTTGGGATTGGATGCCTTTAATATTTCTATCTTGTCTGATAGAAGCTGCTAAAGGTTTGATGAAAATAGCAAAAAGTGAGGGAGAAAGTGGGCAACCCTGTCTTGTACCTCTCTGCAGACTGAAGCTTGGAGAATTTTGATCATTTGTCCTGACACTTGCATTTGGGGAGCTATATAATATCCTTATCCAGTTGATGAAGTGTGACCCAAACCCGAATTTGTTTAATGCTGCGAATAAAAATTTCCAGTTCACTCCATCAAATGCTTTTTCTGCATCTAGAGAGTCGATTGTGGTTTCCAAGTTGTTGATGGTAGAATAGTCTATGGGATTAATGATCTGGTTTGTGAACGAACTGTTGTGCCTACTGCTCTTCAGCCTGTCAAATGAAACGTAGAATTTGAAACGTGACAAATGAACGAAGACCCAAGGAGTTGAGTCGTAAATGAATCAATACTGTTTCCTGTGCGAGGACCCGTCAGCCGAGGAGTTGAGTCATGAACGAATCAATACTGTTTCCTGTGCGAGGACCCGTCACCCGAGGAGTTGAGTCGTGAACGAATCAATACTGTTTCCTGTCCTGCTGACTGAGCTTATGAAGCTGCCGCCTGCCATGTGGTGAGGAAGGGTACTGCATGAAAATGGACGAATCACTCACTGAGACAACTCGTTACTCCCGAGTCATATAAAAAATTAGTTCATATCGAACGAATCGCTCACGAACGACACATCACTATCTATTTGACGAGTTATGCATGAATTCGGATTTTGCAATAAAATTAATTCCTTCTCTCAAACCAAGTTCACACTGCTTTGTCCTTCATATTTATCTACTTCTAATTTAGTTTCAACAATAAACAACACTGTATTTTGTAGTATGAAAAAGAACCAGAACTAATTTTCAACAATAAGCTTCTCTCGAGGAGATATGAAGCAATACAGATTTTGCTATAAAAGGAAATCCTTCTATCAAACTGACTTAAAACGGTTTGTCCTTATTTCTTCACTTCTGATGAAGTTTCAACAATAAACAACAAACTTTGTATTATGAGAAAGAACCAGACTCATTCTTCAGGAATCCGAAAATAAGCTCTATTTTACGAGTTATGCACGAATTCGGATTCTCCTATAAAACGAATTCCTTAACTCAAACCAAGTTAAGACTGCTTTGTCCTTCATATTTATTCATGTCTAATCAAGTTTCAACAATAAACAACTTTGTACTTTGTAGAATGAGAAAGAACTTCTTCAGCAATAAGCATCTCTCGACATATGACGAAATACAGATTTTGCTATAAAATTAATTCCTTCTATCAGCCTGACTTAAAACTGTTTGTCCTCCTTATTTATCCACTTCAAATCAAGTTTCAACAATTAAAAAAATGTTGTAGTTTGAGAAAGAACAACTTAATCTTCAGCAATCAGTATAAAAAGAGAGTAAGAAAAGGTGCAAATGCCAACCATACATCACTAAAAGGTGGAGCGGAAGTATTCGGCTGCAAGTAGGTGTGAATGTTCGACCATAATTTGTAAAAAGCGGGTAAGAAAAGGTTCCAATACCCGACTATATATTAACAAAAGCAGGAGGAGAGGTCTTCGGATGAGAGTGGGTGAGAATTTACAACCATAATCTATAAAATGCGGTGAAAAAAAGGTGTGAATACCCCATAGAACACTAAAAGGTGGAGCGGAAGTGTTCGGCTGCAAGAAGGTGTGAATGTCCACCCATAATTACTGAAAAATTGGTAAGAAAAGGTGTGAATGTCCAACCATGCATCATCAAAAGCAGGAGTGGATGTGTTCGGCTGCAAGAAGGTCTGAATGTCCATCAATAATTGCTAGAAAACATGAAGGAGAATTTTCGAATATCAAACCGCACATGATCATAACAGGGAGCGGACGTAGTTCAGCTGCAAGAAGGTCTGAATGTCCAATCATAATTCCTGAAAAATGGGTAAAAAAAAGGGTGCGAATGCCCAACCATACATCATCGAAAGCAGGAGTGGATGTGTTCAGCTGCAAGAAGGTGTGAATGTCCAACCATAATTACTGAAAAATTGGTAAGAAAAGGTGCGAATGCCAAACCATACATCATCAAAAGCAGGAGTGGATGTGTTCGGCTACAAGAAGGTTTGAATGTCCGACCATAGTTGGTAAAAAGTGGGTAAGAACAGGTTCGAATGCCCGAACATACACCATCAAAAGAGGCAGTGGAGGTGTTCTGCTGTAAGACGGTGTGAATGTCCGACCATAGTTGGTAAAAATCGGGTAAGAAAAGGTTAAAATACCCGACTGTACACAATCAATAGTGGGAGCGGAGTTGTTCGGCTGCAAGAAGGTGTGAATGTCCGACTATATTTGGTGAAAAGCAGGTGAAGCAAGGTCTGAATGCCCAACCTTACATCATCAAAAGCGAGATCAGAGGTGTTTGGCTGCAAGAAGGCCATAGTTGGCCAAAAGCGAGTAAGGTGCGAATGACCGACTAAATATCAACAAAAGTGGGGGCGGAGGTCTTCGGATGCAAGTGGGTGTGAATATCCCACCATACCAGTATGGTGGAGAGGAAGCTGTGAATGGCCGACCATGATAAAAAGCGGGTGAGAAAAGGTGCAAATGTCAAACCATACATCATCAAAACAGGGAGCGGAGGTGTTCAGCTGCAGGGTCTGAATGTCCATCAATAATTGCTAGAAAACATGAAAGAGAATTTTCGAATATCAAACCGCACATGATCATAAACGGGAGAGGAGGTGTTCAGCTGCAAGAAGGTGTGAATGTCCACCCATAATTACTGACAAATGGGTAAGAAAAGGTTTGAATGCCCGAACATACACCATCAAAAGAGGGAGCGGAGGTGTTCCTCTGCAAGAAGGTGTGAATGTCCGACCATAGTTGGTAAAAAGCGGGTAAGAAAAGGTGAAAATACCTGACTGTACACAATCAATAGCGGGAGCGGAGTTGTTCAGCTACTAAAAGGTGTGAAAGTCCGACCCTGGTTTGTAAAAAGCGGGTAAGAAAAGATGCGAATGCCCGACAATGTATGATCAAAAGAGGGAGCGGAGGTGTTCCGCTTTAAGAAGGTGTGAATGTCCAACCTTAGTTGGTAAAAAGCGGGTAAGAAAAGGCTCGAAATTCCTGACTGTACACAATCAAAAGAGGGAGCGGAGTTTTTCAGCTACAAGTAGGTGTGAATCTCCGACCATGGTTTGTAAAAAGCGGGTAAGATAAGGTTCGTATGCCCGAATATACACCATCAAAAGCAGAAGCGGTGTATGTTCGGGCATTCGAACCTTTTCTTACCCGCTTTTTACAAACTATGGTCAGACGTTCAAACCTTCTTGTAGCCGAACATATCCACTCCTGCTTTTGATGATGTATGGTTGGGCATTCGAACCTACTTGTTGCCCGCTTTTCATTAATTATGGGTGGACATTCACACCTTGTCTCAGCCAAACACCTCCGCTCCCTGTTTTGATCATGTATGGTTTGACATTCGCACCTTTGCTTACCCTCTTTTTATACTGATTGCTCAAGATTAAGTTGTTCTTTCTCAAACTACAAAATTTTTTTAATTGTTGAAACTTGATTTGAAGTGGATAAATAAGGAAGACAAACAGTTTTAAGTCAGGCTGATAGAAGGAATTAATTTAATAGCAAAATCTGTATTTCGTCATATGTCGAGAGATGCTTATTGCTGAAGAAGTTCTTTCTCATTCTACAAAGTACAACGTTGTTTATCGTTGAAACTTGATTAGACATGAATAAATATGAAGGACAAAGCAGTCTTAACTTGGTTTGAGTTAAGGAATTCGTTTTATAGGAGAATCCAAATTCGTGCATAACTCGTAAAATAGAGCTTATTTTCGGATTCCTGAAGAATGAGTCTGGTTCTTTCTCATAATACAAAGTTTGTTGTTTATTGTTGAAACTTCATCAGACCGTTAGATATAGTCGGACTCACCTCGACGCACGGCTTGGGATCTGGAACCAGTACTCTTGAGAGGGGTTGGACTCTCTTCCACTCTGGAGTTGCCCGTGGTGAGAGGCGCAGAGCAGGTGTGGGCATACTTATTGCCACCCGGCTGTGTGCCAGTACATTGGGGTTTACCCCAGTGAACGAGAGGGTAGCCTCCCTCCGCCTTGGGTGGGGGGACGAGTCCTGACTGTTGTTTGTGCCTATGCGCCAAACAGCAGTTCAGAGTACCTACCCTTTTTGGAGTCTCTGGGGGAGGCACTGGAGAATGCTCCTACCGGAGACTCCCTCATTCTGCTGGGGGACTTCAATGCTCACGTGGGCAATGACAGTGAGACCTGGAGGGGTGTGATTGGGAGGAACGGCCCCCCCGATCTGAATCAGAGTGGTGTTATGTTGTTGGACTTCTGTGCCAGTCATAGACTGTCCATAACGAACACCATGTTCAGGTATAAGGGTGTCCATATGTGCACTTGGCACCAGGACACCCTTGGCCGCAGTTCGATGATCGACTTTGTGGTTGTATCATCGGACTTGCGGCCGTATGTCCTGGACACTCGGGTGAAGAGAGGGGCGGAGCTGTCAACTGATCACCACCTGGTGGTGAGTTGGCTCCGCTGGTGGGGGAGGATGCCGATCAGACCTGGCAGGCCCAAACGTATTGTGAGGGTCTGCTGGGAGCGTTTGTCAGAATCCCCCGTCAGAAGGAGCTTTAACTCCCACCTCCGGCAGAGCTTCAACCATATTTGAGGTGGGGGACATTGAGTCCGAATGGGCCATGTTCCGTGACTCCATTGCCGAGGCAGCTGGTCGGAGTTGTGGCCGTAAGGTGGTCGGTGCCTGTCGTGGCGGCAACCCTCAAACCTGCTGGTGGACACCAGTGGTGAGGGAAGCTGTCAAGCTGAAGAAGGAGTCCTATCGGGCCTTTTTGGCCAGTGGGACCCTGGAAGAAGCTGATAGGTACCGACGGGCCAGACGGGCCACGGCTTCGGCGGTTGCTGAGGCAAAAACTCGGGCCTGGAAGGAGTTCGGTGAGACCATGGAGAACGATTTCCGGACGGCCTCGAAAAGATTCTGGTCCACCATCCGGCGTCTCAGGGGGGGGAAGCGGCTCACAGTCAACACTGTTTACAGTGGGGACGGGGCTTTGCTGACCTCAACTAGGGATGTTGTGAGTCGGTGGGGGGAGTACTTCGAGGAACTCCTCAATCCTACCAACACGTGCTCGGAAGAGGCAGAGTCGGAGAGCTCGGAGACGGGGCCTCCCATTTCTGGGGCTGAGGTTGCCGAGGTGGTTAAAAAGCTCCTCGGTGGCAAGGCCCCGGGGGTGGATGAGGTCCGTCCTGAGTTTCTCAAGGCTCTGGATGTTGTAGGGCTGTCTTGGCTGACACGCCTCTGCAGTATCGCGTGGACATCGGGGACAGTGCCTCTGGACTGGCAGATTGGGGTGGTGGTCCCCCTCTTTAAAAAGGGGGACCGGAGGGTGTTTTCCAACTATAGGGGTATCACACTCCTCAGCCTCCCTGGTAAGGTCTATTCGGGGGTATTGGAGAGGAGGATCCATCGGATAATCGAGCCTCGGATTCAGGAGATGCAGTGTGGCTTTCGTCCTGGCCGTGGAACAGTGGACCAGCTCTATACCTTCGGCAGGATCCTGGAGGGTGCATGGGAGTTCGCCCAACCAGTCTACATGTGTTTTGTGGACTTGGAGAAAGCGTTCGACCGTGTCCCTCGTGGAGTCCTGTGGGGGGTGCTCCGGGAATATGGAGTGCCGGACCCCTTGATAGGGGCCGTTCGGTCTCTGTATGACCGGTGCCAGAGTTTGGTCCACATTGCCGGCAGTAAGTTGGATACGTTTCCGGTGAGAGTTGGACTCCGTCAGGGCTGCCCTTTGTCACCGATTCTGTTCCTAACTTTTATGGACAGAATTTCTAGGCGGAGCCAGGGCGTTGAGGGTGTCCCATTTGGCGACCTCAGAATCGGGTCTCTGCTTTTTGCAGATGATGTGGTTCTGTTAGCGTCGTCAGGCCGTGACCTTCAGCTCTCACTGGAGTGATTCGCAGCCGAGTGTGAAGCGGCTGGGATGAGAATCAGCACCTCCAAATCCGAGACTATGGTTCTCAGCCGGAAAAGGGTGGAATGCTCTCTTCGGGTCGGGAATGAGATCCTTCCCCAAGAGGAGGAGTTCAAGTATCTCGGGGTCTTGTTCACGAGTGACGGACGAATGGAGCGGGAGATTGACGGGCGGATCGGTGCGGCGCCTGCAGTGTTGCAGGCTCTGCACCGACCCGTCGTTGTGAAGAGGGAGCTGAGCCAGAAGGCGAAGCTCTCTACTTACTGGTCAATCTACGTTCCCATCCTCACCTATGGTCACGAGTTGTGGGTAGTGACCGAAAGAACAAGATCGCGAATACAAGCGGCCAAAATGGGTTTCCTCCGCAGGGTGTCTGGGCTCTCCCTTAGAGATAGGGTGAGAAGCTCAGTCATCCGGGAGGGGCTCGGAGTAGAACCACTGCTCCTCCGCATTGAGAGGAGTCAGATGAGGTGGCTCGGGCATCTGGTTAGGATGCCCCCTGGACGCCTCCCTGGGGAGGTGTTCCGGGCACGTCCCACTGGGAGGAGACCCCGGGGGAGACCCAGGACACGTTGGAGAGACTATGTCTCTCGGCTGGCCTGGGAACGCCTCGGGGTCCCCCCGGAAGAGCTGGAGGAAGTGGCCGGGGACCGAGACGTCTGGGTTTCTCTGCTCAAGCTGCTGCACCCACGACCCGACCCCCGGATAAGCGGCAGATAATGGATGGATGGATGGATATATCCTCCACCAACCAGACTTACAACCCCCGACTAGGGTAGCAGAATTTCTAAGCATCTGTACCCCAAAACTACTATCAAAAATATATAAATTATTGTCTAAGATAGATGACACAATGTCTTTTCCATCATCAAAATGGGAGGCAGATTTATCCATCAGTTCTGGTTATAGCTTCTAACCACAAATATGTTTGAACACCTTCATAAAGACTCGAAATCCTAATTTACAGCTCATACAATACAAAATCCTTCATAGAACACACTATACAGGACAAAGGATGTTCAGGATGGGTCTAACACACTCAAACATCTGCTCACATTGCACAGATAACACACCTGATGATTATGCACACGCTTTGTGGTTTTCTGCGCCTGTCCAGAAGTTCTGGCTTGAAGTCTGTGAGGACCTATCAACATGGCTAAAGTGTAGCATCCCTGCATGCCCCACACTGTGCATACTGGGTGACTTAGACAACATCAACATGGAAATTAACTCAGCACACATGGTTGTCACAGTGTTATGTATCGCAAAGAAAACTATTCTCATGAACTGGAAAGCGAAGAACAATCTGTGTATTAACCAGTTTAGAAATTTTCTTTTAGATTATATTAGCATGGAAACAATGTCTGCCTCCTCAAAACATCAATTGGCTGAATTTCATTCTCTCTGGTCCCCTCTGATTAGTTTTATCACATAGTGGTGGTGGTGGGTTGCTGGGTGATGGTGGGTCTCAGGCCCGGGCTGCTGCGACTGGTGTGACCGGGTTGTTTGTTTGTTTGTTTTTTGATGTTGTTTGTTTGTTTTTTGTAGTGGTCCTCCTGGGTGGGGTTGGGTTGAGTGGGGTGGGGCGGGATGGGTACCTTCTGGGGGTACAGTAGCTCCCGGAATATGGTCGCTGCAGGCCCCGAGCCTGGTGGACATCAGGCCCTCCTGCCCATTGTTGGCTCCCAGGTAGCGGGGATGCCTATTGCAGCCAGTCCCTGGCTGCCCTCTCTGGGGGAGAGTAGCTCCCCCGGTATATATCCCCATACCCCTCTCCCTTCTGGCTCCTGTACACAGCACACACTCACACATGAAGGGTTTTGGGGGCGTGTGTGTTCGGTGGGGTGTAGTGGATGGGGCCACGTAGGTGGTCCCCTTTGGTTGCACTCTGCAGTTCCCTGCCCCTGTTTTAATTACACCTTAGACATTACTACTTATCAAACACACTCACACACACACATTAGGTCTTGGGGGGTGGTTACACTGAGTGGCATCTGGTGGGCGGGGCTCTTTGGGTATGTAGGCTGCCCAGAGTGCCGTGCTCCCAGTTCTACAAGTTTGGCTGCCCCTCAATTTTAATTGCTCACTATTAGAAAATATTGAAGAGCCAGAAGGGTGAGGGGAGGGGTCTTCTTCGCACACCCCTGCTTCCTGGTGTCTGCTCGGGGCAGGAGGGGCCAGGAGGATTAATTAATTGTTCTGCTGGTTCGGGGTCTGTGGTGGCTGGGGGGTTGCTGGCCTCCTGGTGTGCCCGCTGCACTACACCCCAGCAGAGTCGAGGGAGGTAGGATGTGTGGATGTGTGGATGTATTGGACGTGAAAGTGTGTGTGGTAATGATTGGGCCTGGATCTGGGACTTGCTGTCGCCTGGCCTGCCTGTGTTTCTCCCGATGGGGCATCAGCGTTGCCTCTCCCCACTGCTCGCGACTTCACCCACCTGTGGGCACGTCTTGACTCCCAGGGCACTTGGCCAGGGGCGCTGGAGCAGGCGCTGACCCACTTTGTGGCTGTCTGGGGCGCTTGGCCCTCCTGGGTATTGGGTGGGGCCTCTGCCGGGGGGTTTGGGGGCGCTCGGGCTCCTGGGGCCCAGGTCCAGTGCACGGCCCATGTCTGGGCGGCTGGGGCCTGGCGGGGTCGGTGGGCTGTTACCCCTGGTTCCCGGAGTGCCTCTGCCCTTTGCTTATGGGAGCTCTTTCCGGGGGCTTCCTCTGCAGTCGTCTGGGAGGATGCGTGGTTGCCCCTGCAGTGGGCTGCCTGGGTTCTGTGCTCTGTGGGGGCTGCTGGTGGCCTGGGTCTTGTGGCCCTCTCTGCCTGCTTCTGATTGCTTGGGGGGGGGGGGGGGGGGGGGCTGTGGATTGTGGCCCTGTACGCTTATACACTCATAACTAAGCACGGTTATCATGTAGGTCCTGTGCCATGGGTGTTGCATGTTCTCACACACACACACACACATTCATTAGTCCAGTAGCATGGTCACTAAGCAGTTGATGTATTATCATGTCGTCTCAGGTCATCTATATCCACAGCTGTGTTGTATGCGATTGCCGCTTCTTGTGCTTGTTTTTGTTTGTTTGTGTGTTTGTTTTTTCTCTGCTTGTCTGCTTTCAGGTGCTCCTGGTGGCGCTAAGGCTGGATTCCCCTCATAGGCCATGGATTGTTGTCTGTTTTGTTTTTTACAGGTGTAGCAGCTGGTTGTCTGGTTTTTGTTTCTATTTTTGTTCTGTTTCCTCTTCTTTCCTCTTCTTCTTTCCTTGTCCCCCGGTCCGGTTCAGTTCAGTTCATGTCATATATTGTAAACAGAAATAAATAAATGGGCATCAAGGGGAGCTTTACATTTATAAAACTTCCCTTGGCAAAACAAATCTGTTTGGCATCAAAGGTATTCAGACTACAATTCTTCTGACATAATGCTGAACAGGACAAGGGGAAAAAAAAGTAAAGAAGACAGTTCTGCCGAAAGCCAGGGATAGACCTGTTCTAAGTTCTATACTTTTTAAAAGGGGTGTGTTTATCAACTATGGAATTAGAAGATTTACAAAAATGGTCAAGTGCTAGATCTTCATCTGGGATTTTAACAGTGTCATATAACTATTCAACAGATCAGTTAAAAAAAAGCCTGCTCATGGAGATGTTTCAGGATCTGGATACCAAGCGTGGACCTAATGTTTTCATTTTTGCAATTCTGATACAGGCTATTGAGCAGTGATAACTAACACCAAGTTCAGATACTGCGGATTTTCTACCTTTGATTTGTTAAGATTGAGCCAATCAGGGACAACCTTGAAGGATCTCTTTGGTTTTGTAGGATCTGTAATTACCTGAGAAAGGTTGATATTGGTACACACCTTTTTTAAATGATCAGAGGCAGAGTTCAACTTGTTTAAATTAAAATTGCCACACAGAGATTGGGTTTAGGCCACATGCACACAGAATGACATCAACAAATATAAGAAATATTAAACATTTACACATAGATTTTTGAATATATGTAGAGGAATGATACTTTGAAATGTGCTCATTGCGGAGTTATGATCAGTTGAGTAATGAAGGTTGAACTATTCTGGGAAAGAGGTTCTATTCCCAGCATCATGATGGACACTCCTGATATAGAAGGTTTCGCTAACGCATTGGAATTGTTTTACTATTTTCATATGCATGTGCAATGAAGAATTGCTTGCTGCTGATAAATGCAAAGAAGAACAGCTTACACATAGATGCTCACATATAGGCTGCTGAATGCAATGAAGACCTGCTTATCAAGTAAAGTTCAATGTCAATGTGTAATATTCAATTAGGATTTGCAAAACAGTGAAGTTAAACAATGAATGGGTCCATAGTCGGTATGAGAAGACTACAGGAATATTTACCTGGGTGTACGTTCAAACAGAGATGAGAAAATTGCGATAAATAATTGTTTGTTTGTTTGTTAGTATGTATATGAATGTTATGTGTATAAACTGTGTTGAGTTATAGTTACTCAGTAGTGTCTCAGTGAAACAACCGACGGGGGAAGCCTTGCGGTGACAACAAAAGCAGTGTTTTACTGATCAGTCAAGTTGCTCCAGTGTACTCCATACAAACTGGTTGGCTACTGAAGGGATAGAAAATGGGGAATACTTGTTTTAAAGCAAACAAGGAATTGGGAAAAATACATGTTTTAACGAGACCCAGACAATATTAAATACTCAGACAGATGGGAGAAGAAGTGTAGTTTTGTAGGAAATCACAAAATTATTACATAGAATTAGTGAAATCAATTGAAGAATGCCTTTCTGAAGAGCTGTTTACCACAGATGAGCAGCTTTGCGACCAAGCACATTGTAGATCGCTTTACTGCCAAAATTATCTAATTTAATGGATTGCTTTAGACATGCATAACAGCATTTTAAGAACAAAGAGAGAAACAAAAAGGGACAACGCTTCATGGTGGAAGGTGATGTATAAATAACTGTGTATATGATGAAGGGGGTGGCAACACCCATTCCGAAATCCCGCCATTCCGACATCCCGCTATTCCGACATCCCACCATTCCGACATCCCACCATTCCGACATACCACCATTCCGACATGCAAACGTCCCACCATTCCGACATCCCACCATTGCGACATCCCGCTATTCTGACGTTCAAATGTCCCACCATTCCGACAAGGCTTTCCGTATAAGGAAATGTGTGTTACTCAACAGGTGAGTCCCTTCTTTCTGTTCATGCAATTTATATGTTTAACACATGTTTATAGACAAGCGTTATTAAAAACACAAAGTCTCGGCAACTGGAGGAGGAGAAGCAGTCCGCGGTGGTTTTCAATCACACACTCCAATGCCACTTGTTTCAACTTCCGAAAATTTAATCCAGGAAAAAAAGGCTTACAAACATGGACCAAAACGGCTCCATAACACGCACAAGAATCCAAAAGAAACAAAAGTTAACTAAAAGAAAGCAAATAAACAGTATGAAGTGGTCAAAATTGGTTTTACGCATGCCTATGTGCGTCTGGCACATGCGTCTTCGGGCTCTCCCACGTTGGTTTGTGGATGAAAGCTATATGTTCAGCTGTAATGTCATGTAAAAACAATCTCTACATGACATTTGATCCCAGGTGTGACCAGTTAGGTCCTTAAGATATCAACAGGCTGTATAAAGCTACAACCGTTGCGGCTGTGTGTTTGTGCCAAATGCGCAAAACCCATCCGCGTTTCCCAAAATTGGAGTGAGTACTCATAAATCACGTGAATAACATGAATAAACGTTTTTACTGCATTTTGTTGTGTTTTATACGTTCTATGCTGTCATTTCTCTCTTCTCCTATTGGCAAGGCAAGGCAGAGTGCTCGCAACTGTGTCCTGTGCCGTAGCCGTGATATCTGTTATTGCAATTATTACTTTTGCATATGATGACAGCGTGCAAAAGACGCATGGGCTCTGTGGAGAGCTCCGCTCCAGCTGGCTGCTGTGACAGCTCACTGACAATGTATTTCTGCTTAATCTGTTTCAGTCTCGCCAGAGTTACATTAATATCTGTATTTTTATATTTGAAATTCAGGGGATTTTGATAATAGATTATTAAAGTTTGTTTGCGAGGCTGTGGCCTCTGCATGTGAAGAGCTTGTGCGCCAAACTTTAGGTCGTATTTGCGCCGGCATATCATTAGTGCAAAATGTTTTGGGTAAAAAATAGGCTATTAAAAGGAACTGTCGGAATGGCGGTATGTTAAAAAAAAAAAAACATACCGCCATTCCGACCATAGGAGGAAAAAAGTGTCGGAATGGTGGGACGTTTGATAAAAAATTAAGTGTCGCCATTCCGACAATTGAAGACCCATGTCGGAATGGCGAGATGTCGGAATGGCAGCATGTAACCATGATGAAGGAGAGACCATTTGAGCAGCACAGCCATTTCGCAGCACAGGGACAGCAGTCCAAGTTACAGGAGATCCCACGTGGTATCACCTGTCACATTGTGTCAAGGCATCAAAAGAAGAAAAAATCACCAAACTCAAGGACAAAAAGACGAAGACGCCGGTGAACGAAGAGAGAGTACTGACAAACCAGAAATACAAAAGGATTCTCGATATCAAAATCCAGAAGAAGAGGCTAACAATGCCACGAACACTTACGATGCTGGGAATGATGCCAGCAATGAACAGAGAAGAAGATTCAGTGTCATCAATCTGCAACACGTGCCTCTAATGAGGGGGTGAATATAGAATCCTCAACGATTACAACGTCTCTGGGAACTGTGACAAAAACAAGGTTTAAACCATTTTGATATATATTGTAACCTATTGGCTAAGGAATAGTGCTGAAAATGAGGTAAATCTAATCCACCATTGTCCTTGGTCTTCTGTAGGGTTTTTAAACTAATACGTGGTGGTTTGTTTTTCCACAGAAATTTGGAGATGCATGAATCTAGTTACTTAAACCAAGTAGCAGATGGTTTTATGGGGATCATGGAGAACAAATAGTTAACTTTTGGTAGTATCATCATTTTAATGGATGTAATTCTCCCCATAAGTGATATAGGTAAGGACTTCCAACGAGAGAGATCGTCCTCTACTGTCTTTAATAATTGCACATAATTTAGCTTTGTTAGCTCTGAGAGCCTGGAGGAAATGTTTATGCCTAAATATCTAATATTTCCTGACTGTAAAGTGATCGCAGGTATATTATGGACCCTACAGTTAATGGGCAGAACTGTGGTCTTAGACCAGTTGATAGAGTAGTCAGAAAGTGTTGAGAATTTATTTATGAGTGTGATCGTGTGAGTGAGAGACGTCTGTGAGTTCTGAAGGAAAAGTAATACATCATCAGCATAAAGACTTATTTTATGCTCAATATTTTGGGATTAATTACTCACAAACGGGTAAGAAAAGGTAGTATTGCCAGACCATACATGATCAAAACAGGGAGCGGAGGTCGTTCAGCTGCAAGAAGGTGTGAATGTCCAACTAAAGTTTATAAAAAGCGGGTAAGACAAGGTGCGAATGCCCGACAATGCATGATCAAAAGAGGGAGCGGAGGTTTTCGGCTGCAAGAAGGTCTGAATGTCCACCCATAATTCCTGAAAAATGGGTAAAAAAAGGGTGCGAATGCCAAACCATACATCATCAAAAGCAGGAGTGGATGTGTTCGGCTAGAAGAAGGTTTGAATGTCCGACCATAGTTTGTAAAAAGCGGGTAAGAAAAGGTTCGAATGCCCAAACATAGACCATCAAAAGAGGGAGCGGAGGTGTTCCGCTGTAAGAAGGTGTAAATGTCCGACCATAGTTGGTAAAAAGCGGGTAAGAAAAGGTTAAAATACCCGACTGTACACAATCAATAGCGGGAGCGGAGTTGTTCAGCAACAAAGAGTGAAAGTCTGACCATGGTTTGTAAAAGGTGGGTAAGAAAAGGTTTGTATGCCCGAATATACAACATCAAAAGCAGAAGCGGAGGTGTTCGGCTGCTTGAAAGTTTGAACGTCCTACCAAAGTTTGTAAAAAGCAGTTAAGAAAAGTTTCGAATATCCAACCAAACATATTCAAAAAGCGGGAGCAGAGTGGTTCAGCTGCAAGAAGGTCTGAATGTCCATCAATAATTGCTTTAAAACATGAAAGAAAATTTTCGAATATCATCCGCACATGATCATAAGAAGGAGAGGTGTTCAGCTGCAAGAAGGTGTGAATGTCCACCCATAATTCCTGAAAAATGGGTAAAAAAAAGGTGCGAATGCCCAACCATACATCATCAAAAGCAGGAGTGGATGTGTTCGGCTACAAGAAGGTGTGAACGTCCAACCAAAGTTTGTAAAAAGCAGTTAAGAAAAGGTTTGAATATCCAACCAAACATAATCAAAAGCGGGAGCATAGCTTTTCGACTGCAAGTAGGTGTGAATGTCAGATCATAATTTGCAAAAAGCTGATGAGAAAGGGTGAGAATGTCCGACTGCACATCATCAAATGCGGGAGCGGAGTTGTTCGGCTGTGAGTAAGTGTGACTCTCTGACCATAATTGCTGAAAAATGTGTTAGAAAAGGTAAGAATGCCGGTCCATACATCATCAAAAGCGAGAGAGGTGGTGTTCGGCTGCAAGTAAGTGTGAATGTCCAGCCATAATTACTCACAAACGGGTAAGAAAAGGTAGTATTGCCAGACCATACATGATCAAAACAGGGAGCGGAGGTGGCTCAGCTGCAAGAAGGTGTGAATGTCCGACTAAAGTTCAAATATATTAACAAAAGCGGGAGGAGAGGTCTTCGGATGAGAGTGGTTGAGAATTTCCAACCATAATCCATAAAATTCGGTGAAAAAAAGGTGTTATAGAACACTAAAAGGTGGAGCGGAAGTGTTCGGCTGCAAGAAAGGTGTGAATGTCCGACTATATTTGGTGAAAAGCAGGTGAAGCAAGGTCTGAATGCCCAACCTTACATCATCAAAAGCGAGATCAGAGGTGTTTGGCTGCAAGAAGGCCATAGTTTGCCAAAAGCGGGTAAGCTGCGAATGACCAACTAAATATCAACAAAAGTGGGGGCGGAGGTCTTCGGATGCAACTGGGTGTGAACATCCCAACATACAAGTATGGTGGAGAGGAAGCTGTGAACAGCCAACCATAGTTTGCAAAAAGCGGGTGAGAAAAGGTGCGAATGTCCAACCATACATGATCAAAACAGGGAGCGGAGGTGTTTGGCTGTGACAAGGTGTGAATGTCCACCCAAAATTAATGAAAAGCGGGCAAAAAATTAGGTTTGAATGCCCAAGCATACATCATCAAAAGAAGGAGTGGATGTGTTCGGCTAGAAGAAGGTTTGAATGTCCGAGCATAGTTTGTAAAAAGCGGGTAAGAAAAGGTTCGAATGCCCAAACATACACCATCAAAAGAGGGAGCGGAGGTGTTCCGCTGTAAGAAGGTATGAATGTCCGACCATAGTTGGTAAAAAGTGGGTAAGAAAAGGTTAAAATACCCGACTGTACACAATCAATAGCGGGAGCGGATGTGTTTGGCTACAAGAATGTGTGAAAGTCCGACCATGGTTTGTAAAAAACGGGTAAGAAAAGGTGCGAATGCCCGACAATGTATAATCAAAAGAGGGAGCAGAGGTTTTCGGCTACAAGAAGGTTTGAATGTCCGACCATAGTTTGTAAAAAGCGGGTAAGAAAAGGTTCAAATGCCTGACTATACACCATCAAAAGAGGGAGCGGAGATGTTCCGCTGTAAGACGGTGTGAATGTCCGACCATAGTTGGTAAAAAGCGGGTTAGAAATGGTTAAAATACCCGACTGTACACAATCAATAGCGGGAGCGGAGTTGTTCGGCTACAAGAAGGTGTGAAAGTCCAACCATGGTTTGTAAAAAGCTGGTAAGAAAAGGTTCGAATGCCCGAATATATACCATCAAAAGCGGAAGCGGAGGTGTTCGGCTGCAAGAAGGTGTGAACGTCCGACCAAAGTTGGCAAAAAGCAGTAAAGAAAAGGTTCGAATATCCAAACATAATTAAAAGCGAGAGAGATTGTGTTCAGCTGCAAGTAGGTGTGAATATCCAGCCATAATTACTCACAAACGGGTAAGAAAATGTAGTATTGCCAGACCATACCTGATCAAAACAGGGAGCGGAGGTGGTTTAGCTGCAAAAAGGGGTGAATGTCCAACTAAAGTTCAAATATATTAACAAAAGCGGGAGGAGAGGTCTTCGGATTAGAGTGGTTGAGAATTTCCAACCATAATCTATAAAATGTGGTGAAAAAAAAAGGTGTGAAGGAATGAATTTTATAGCAAAATCCGAAATCATGCATAACTCCGCATAAGGAACGTATTGCTCAACCAAAGGGATGCTTCTTTCTCATTCAGGGTAATATGAGGAACTTTATGCTTGATACATTTTAGACATGGATAACTATGAAGGACAAAGCAATTTTAACTTGGTTTGAGCAAAGCAATTCATTTTATAGGAAAATCCGAAATCGTGCAGGACTCATGAAAGTAAGCTTTTTCTCGGATTCCTGATCCTCCAGTGTTGCTCTTTCCTATAATGAAAAATACAGCCTTGTTCTTTGTTGAAATTTATATAGACATTGATAAATATGAAGAACAAAGCAGTTGTCACTTTGTTTGAGTGAAGGAATTAATTTTATAGCAAAATCCCAAATCAAGCAGAACGGATTCCAAGTTTTCGGATTCCTGATCCTTCAGTGTTGCTATTTCTTCTACTGCAAAATACAATGTTGTTCTTTGTTGAAGTCAATCTAGACATTGATAAATATGAAGGACAAAGCAGTTTTAACATAGTTTGAGTAAAGGAATTCATTTTATACATAAAATCCCAAATCATGCAGAACGTATGAAAATAAGCTTATTCTCGGATTCCTGATCCTTCGGTGTTGCTCTTTCTACTACTGCAAAATACAATGTTGTTCTTTGTTGAAGTAAATCTAGACATTGATAAATATGAAGGACAAAGCAGTTTTCACTTGGTTTGAGTGAAGGAATTCATTTTATACATAAAATCCCAAATCATGCAAAACGTATGAAAAGAAGCTTATTCTCGGATTCCTGATCCTTCAGTGTTGCTTTTTCTTCTACTGCAAAATACAATGTTGTTCTTTGTTGAAGTCGATCTAGACATTGATAAATATGAAGGACAAAGCAGTTTTAACTTGGTTTGAGTGAAGGAATTCATTTTATACATAAAATCCCAAATCATGCAGAACGTATGAAAATAAGCTTATTCTCGGATTACTGATCCTTCAGTGTTGCTCTTTCTTCTACTGCAAAATCCAGTGTTGTTCTTTGTTGAAGTCAATCTAGACATTGATAAATATGAAGGACAAAGCAGTTTTAACATAGTTTGAGTGAAGGCGTTCATTTACAGTAAAATCAATAATCGTGCAGAACTCATGAAAATAAGCTTATTCTCGGATTCCTAAAACTTTTGATTTTGCTCTTTCTTTACTACAAAGTACAATGTTGTTCTTTGTTGAAGTCGATCTAGACATTGATAAATATGAAGGACAAAGCAGTTTTCACTTGGTTTGAGTGAAGGATTTGCAGCTGAAAACCTCCCGCTCCCGCTTTTGATTGTGTATAGTCGGGCTTTTGAGCCTTTTCTTACCCGGTTTTTAGAAATTATGGTTGGACATTCAGACCTTGCAGCCGAAGACCTCCACTCCCTCTTTTGATCATACATTGTCGGGCATTCGCACCTTGTCTTACCCGCTTTTTACAAACTATAGTCAGACATTCACACCTTGCAGCTGAACCACCTCAGCTCCCTGTTTTGATCATGTATGGTCTGGCAATACTACCTTTTCTTACCCGTTTGTGAGTAATTATGGCTGGACATTCACACCTACTTGCAGTCGAACAGCTCTGCTCCCGCTTTTGATGGTATATATTCGGGCATTCGAACCTTTTCTTAACTGCTTTTTGCAAACTTTGGTCGGGCGTTCACACCTTCTTGCAGCCGAACACCTCCGCTTCCGCTTTTGATGGTATATATTCGGGCATTCGAACCTTTACTTAGCAGCTTTTTACAAACCATGGTTGAACTTTCACACCTTCTTGTAGCCGAACAACTCCGCTCCCGCTATTGATTGTGTACAGTCAGGTATTTTAACCTTTTCTTACCCGCTTTTTACACACAATGGTCGGATATTCACACCGTCTTACAGCGGAACACCTCCGCTCCCGCTTTTGATGGTGTATAGTCAGGCATTTGAACCTTTTCTTACCCGCTTTTTACAAACTATGGTCGGACATTCAAACCTTCTTGTAGCCGAAAACCTCCGCTCCCTCTTTTGATCATACATTGTCGGGCATTCGCACCTTTTCTTACCCGTTTTTTTACAAACCATGGTCGGACTGTCACACATTCTTGTAGCCAAACACATCCGCTCCCGCTATTGATTGTGTACAGTCGGGTATTTTAACCTTTTCTTACCCACTTTTTACCAACTATGGTCGGACATTCACACCTTCTTACAGCGGAACACCTCCGCTCCCTCTTTTGATGGTGTATGTTTGGGCATTCGAACCTTTTCTTACCCGCTTTTTACAAACTATGCTCGGACATTCAAACCTTGTAGCCGAACACATCCACTCCTGCTTTTGATGATGTATGGTTGGGCATTCAAACCTACTTGTTGCCCGCTTTTAATTTAATTAATTTTGGGTGGACATTCACACCTTGTCACAGCCAAACACCTCCGCTCCCTGTTTTGATCATGTATGGTTGGACATTCGCACCTTTTCTCACCCGCTTTTTGCCAACTATGGTCGGCTGTTCACAGCTTCCTCTCCACCATACTTGTATGGTGGGATATTCACACCCACTTGCATCCGAAGACCTTTTGTTGATATTTAGTCGGTCATTCGCAGCTTACCCGCTTTTGGCAAACTATGGCCTTCATGCAGCCAAACACCTCTGATCTCGCTTTTGATGATGTAAGGTTGGGCATTCAGACCTTGCTTCACCTGCTTTTCACCAAATATAGTCGGACATTCACACCTTCTTGCAGCCGAACACTTCCGCTCCACCTTTTAGTGTTCTATCACACCTTTTTTTTCACCGCATTTTATAGATTATGGTTGGAAATTCTCAACCGCTCTCATCCGAAGACCTCTCAACCCGCTTTTGTTAATATATTTGAACTTTAGTCGGACATTCACACCTACTTGCAGCTGAACCACCTCCGCTCCCTGTTTTGATCATGTATGGTCTGGCAATACTACCTTTTCTTACCCGTTTGTTAGTAATTATGGCTGGACATTCACACCTACTTGCAGCCGAACACCACCTCTCCCGCTTTTGATGATGTATGGACCGGCATTCTTACCTTTTCTAACACATTTTTCAGCAATTATGGTCGGAGATTCACACTTACTCACAGCCGAACAACTCCGCTCCCGCATTTGATGGTGTATAGTCGGGCATTCTCACCCTTTCTCATCAGCTTTTTTCAAATTATGATCTGACATTCACACCTGCTTTTGGTAATGTATGGTTGGGCATTCGCACCTTTTCTTACCCATTTTTCAGGAATTATGGTTGGACATTCACACCTTCTTGCAGCTGAACACCTCCTCTCCCGCTATTGATTGTGTACAGTCGGGTATTTTAACCTTTTCTTACCCGCTTTTTACCAAATATGGTCGGACATTCACACCGTCATATAGCGGAACACCTCTGCTCCCGCTTTTGATGGTGTATAGTCAGGCATTTGAACTTTTTCTTACCCGCTTTTTACAAACTATGGTCGGACATTCAAACCTTCTTGTAGCCGAAAACCTCCGCTCCCTCTTTTGATTATACATTGTTGGGCATTCGCACCTTATTTACAAACTATAGTCAGACATTCACACCTTGCAGCTGAACCACCTCAGCTCCCTGTTTTGATCATGTATGGTCTGGCAATACTACCTTTTCTTACCCGTTTGTGAGTAATTATGGCTGGACATTCACACCTACTTGCAGTCGAACAGCTCTGCTCCCGCTTTTGATGGTATATATTCGGGCATTCGAACCTTTTCTTAACTGCTTTTTGCAAACTTTGGTCGGGCGTTCACACCTTCTTGCAGCCGAACACCTCCGCTTCCGCTTTTGATGGTATATATTCGGGCATTCGAACCTTTACTTAGCAGCTTTTTACAAACCATGGTTGAACTTTCACACCTTCTTGTAGCCGAACAACTCCGCTCCCGCTATTGATTGTGTACAGTCAGGTATTTTAACCTTTTCTTACCCGCTTTTTACACACAATGGTCGGATATTCACACCGTCTTACAGCGGAACACCTCCGCTCCCGCTTTTGATGGTGTATAGTCAGGCATTTGAACCTTTTCTTACCCGCTTTTTACAAACTATGGTCGGACATTCAAACCTTCTTGTAGCCGAAAACCTCCGCTCCCTCTTTTGATCATACATTGTCGGGCATTCGCACCTTTTCTTACCCGTTTTTTTACAAACCATGGTCGGACTGTCACACATTCTTGTAGCCAAACACATCCGCTCCCGCTATTGATTGTGTACAGTCGGGTATTTTAACCTTTTCTTACCCACTTTTTACCAACTATGGTCGGACATTCACACCTTCTTACAGCGGAACACCTCCGCTCCCTCTTTTGATGGTGTATGTTTGGGCATTCGAACCTTTTCTTACCCGCTTTTTACAAACTATGCTCGGACATTCAAACCTTGTAGCCGAACACATCCACTCCTGCTTTTGATGATGTATGGTTGGGCATTCAAACCTACTTGTTGCCCGCTTTTAATTTAATTAATTTTGGGTGGACATTCACACCTTGTCACAGCCAAACACCTCCGCTCCCTGTTTTGATCATGTATGGTTGGACATTCGCACCTTTTCTCACCCGCTTTTTGCCAACTATGGTCGGCTGTTCACAGCTTCCTCTCCACCATACTTGTATGGTGGGATATTCACACCCACTTGCATCCGAAGACCTTTTGTTGATATTTAGTCGGTCATTCGCAGCTTACCCGCTTTTGGCAAACTATGGCCTTCATGCAGCCAAACACCTCTGATCTCGCTTTTGATGATGTAAGGTTGGGCATTCAGACCTTGCTTC
Organism: Leuresthes tenuis; assembly: GCF_036924035.1. Lineage (NCBI taxonomy): Eukaryota > Metazoa > Chordata > Actinopteri > Atheriniformes > Atherinopsidae > Leuresthes > Leuresthes tenuis. Next base: position 700,104 of record NW_027325396.1, on the reverse strand, counting down.
ACCTGCTTTTCACCAAATATAGTCGGACATTCACACCTTCTTGCAGCCGAACACTTCCGCTCCACCTTTTAGTGTTCTATCACACCTTTTTTTTCACCGCATTTTATAGATTATGGTTGGAAATTCTCAACCGCTCTCATCCGAAGACCTCTCAACCCGCTTTTGTTAATATATTTGAACTTTAGTCGGACATTCACACCTACTTGCAGCTGAACCACCTCCGCTCCCTGTTTTGATCATGTATGGTCTGGCAATACTACCTTTTCTTACCCGTTTGTTAGTAATTATGGCTGGACATTCACACCTACTTGCAGCCGAACACCACCTCTCCCGCTTTTGATGATGTATGGACCGGCATTCTTACCTTTTCTAACACATTTTTCAGCAATTATGGTCGGAGATTCACACTTACTCACAGCCGAACAACTCCGCTCCCGCATTTGATGGTGTATAGTCGGGCATTCTCACCCTTTCTCATCAGCTTTTTTCAAATTATGATCTGACATTCACACCTGCTTTTGGTAATGTATGGTTGGGCATTCGCACCTTTTCTTACCCATTTTTCAGGAATTATGGTTGGACATTCACACCTTCTTGCAGCTGAACACCTCCTCTCCCGCTATTGATTGTGTACAGTCGGGTATTTTAACCTTTTCTTACCCGCTTTTTACCAAATATGGTCGGACATTCACACCGTCTTATAGCGGAACACCTCTGCTCCCGCTTTTGATGGTGTATAGTCAGGCATTTGAACTTTTTCTTACCCGCTTTTTACAAACTATGGTCGGACATTCAAACCTTCTTGTAGCCGAAAACCTCCGCTCCCTCTTTTGATTATACATTGTTGGGCATTCGCACCTTATTTACAAACTATAGTCAGACATTCACACCTTGCAGCTGAGCCACCTCAGCTCCCTGTTTGGATAGTGTATGTTCGGGCATTCGAAACTATTCTTACCCCCTTTTTACAAACTATGCTCGGAGATTCACACCTACTCACAGCCGAACAACTCCGCTCCCGCATTTGATGATGTATTGTCCGGCATTCTAGTCTCTTCTAACACATTTTTCAGCAATTATGGTCGGACATTCACACCTACTCACAGCCGAACACTTCCGCTCCCGCATTTGATGGTGTATAGCCGGGCATTCTCACCCTTTCTCATCAGCTTTTTGCAAATTATGATCTGACATTCACACCTACTTGCAGTCGAACAGCTCTGCTCCCGCTTTTGATTATGTTTGGTTGGATATTCGAACCTTTTCTTAACTGCTTTTTACAAACTTTGGTCGGACGTTCACACCTTCTTGCAGCCGAACCCATCCACTTCCACTTTTGATGGTATATATTCGGGCATTCGAACCTTTTCTTACCCGCTTTTTACAAACCGTGGTCGGACTTTCACACCTTCTTGTAGCCAAACAACTCCGCTCCCGCTATTGATTGTGTACAGTCGGGTATTTTAACCTTTTCTTACCCGCTTTTTACCAATTATGGTCGGACATTCACACCGTCTTACAGCGGAACACCTCTGCTCCCGCTTTTGATGGTGTATAGTCAGGCATTTGAACCTTTTCTTACCCGCTTTTTACAAACTATGGTCGGACATTCAAACCTTCTTGTAGCCGAACACATCCACTCCTGCTTTTGATGATGTATGGTTGGGCATTTTCACCTTTTCATACCCATTTTTCAGTAATTATGGGTGGACATTCACACCTTCTTGCAGCTGAACAACTCCTCTCCCGCTTATGATCATGTGCGGTTTGATATTCGAAAATTTTCTTTCATGTTTTAAAGCAATTATTGCTGGACATTCAAATCTTCTTGTAGCCGAACACATCCACTCCTGCTTTTGATGATGTATGGTTTGGCATTCGCACCCTTTTTTTACCCATTTTTTAGGAATTTTGGGTGGACATTCAGACCTTCTTGCAGCCGAAAACCTCCGCTCCTTCTTTTGATCATACATTGTCGGGCATTCGCACCTTATCTTACCCGCTTTTTACAAACTATAGTCAGACATTCACACCTTGCAGCTGAACCACCTCCGCTCCCTGTTTTGATAATGTATGGTCTGGCAATACTACCTTTTCTTACCCGTTTGTGAGTAATTAATCCCAAAATATTGAGCATAAAATAAGTCTTTATGCTGATGATGTATTACTTTTCCTTCAGAACTCACAGACGTCTCTCAGTCACACGATCACACTCATAAATAAATTCTCAGCACTTTCTGACTACTCTATCAACTGGTCTAAGACCACAGTTCTGCCCATTAACTGTAGGGTCCATAATATACCTGCGATCACTTTACAGTCAGGAAATATTAGATATTTAGGCATAAACATTTCCTCCAGGCTCTCAGAGCTAACAAAGCTAAATTATGTGCAATTATTAAAGACAGTAGAGGACGATCTCTCGTTGGAAGTCCTTACCTATATCACTTATGGGGAGAGTTACATCCATTAAAATGATGATACTACCAAAAGTTAACTATTTGTTCTCAATGATCCCCATAAAACCATCTGCTACTTGGTTTAAGTCACTAGATTCATGCATCTCCAAATTTCTGTGGAAAAACAAACCACCACGTATTAGTTTAAAAACCCTACAGAAGACCAAGGACAGTGGTGGATTAGATTTACCTCATTTTCGGCACTATTCCTTAGACAATAGGTTACAATATATATCAAAATGGTTTAAACCTTGTTGTTGTCACAGTTCCCAGAGACGTTGTAATCGTTGAGGATTCTATATTCACCCCCTCATTAGAGGCAAGTAATGCAGATTGATGACACTGAATCTTCTTCTCTGTTCATTGCTGGCATCATTCCCAGCATCGTAAGTGTTCTTGGCATTGTTAGCCTCTTCTTCTGGATCTTGATATCGAGAATCCTTTTGTATTTCTGGTTTGTCAGTCCTCTGTCTTCATTCACCGGAGTCTTTGTCTTTTTGTCCTTGAGTTTGGTGATTTTTTCTTCTTTTGATGCCTTGACACAACGTGACAGGTGATACCACGTGGGAGATCCTGTAACTTGGACTGCTGTCCCTGTGCTGCGAAATGGCTGTGCTGCTCAAATGGTCTCTCCTTCATCATGGTTACATGCTGCCATTCCGACATCTCGCCATTCCGACATGGGTCTCCAATTGTCGGAATGGCGACACTTAATTTTTTATCAAACGTCCCACCATTCCGACACTTTTTTCCTCCTATGGTCGGAATGGCGGTATGTTTTTTGTTTTTTTTAACATACCGCCATTCCGACAGTTCCTTTTAATAGCCTATTTTTTACCCAAAACATTTTGCACTAATGATATGCCGGCGCAAATACGCCCTAAAGTTTGGCGCACAAGCTTTGCACATGCAGAGGCCACAGCCTCGCAAACAAACTTTAATAATCTATTATCAAAATCCCCTGAATTTCAAATGTAAAAATACAGATATTAATGTAACTCTGGCGAGACTGAAACTGATTAAGCAGAAATACAGTGTCAGTGAGCTGTCACAGCAGCCAGCTGGAGCGGAGCTCTCCACAGAGCCCATGCGTCTTTTGCACGCTGTCATCATATGCAAAAGTAATAATTGCAATTACAGATATCACGGCTACTGCACAGGACACAGTTGCGAGCACTCTGCCTTGCCTTGCCAATAGGAGAAGATAGAAATGACAGCATAGAACGTATAAAACACAACAAAATGCAGTAAAAACGTTTATTCATGTTATTCACGTGATTTATGAGTACTCACTCCAATTTTGGGAAGCGCGGATGGGTTTTGCGCATTTGGCACAAACACACAGCCGCAACAGTTGTAGCTTTATACAGCCTGTTGATATCTTAAGGACCTAACTGGTCACACCTGGGACTAAATGTCATGTAGAGATTGTTTTTACATGACATTACAGCTGAACATATAGCTTTCATCCACAAACCAATGTGGGAGAGCCCGAAGACGCATGTGCCAGACGCACATAGGCATGCGTAAAACCAATTTTGACCACTTCATACTGTTTATTTGCTTTCTTTTAGTTAACTTTCGTTTCTTTTGGATTCTTGTGCGTGTTATGGAGCCGTTTTGGTCCATGTTTGTAAGCCTTTTTTTCCTGGATTAAATTTTCGGAAGTTGAAACAAGTGGCATTGGAGTGTGTGATTGAAAACCACCGCGGACTGCTTCTCCTCCTCCAGTTGCCGAGACTTTGTGTTTTTAATAACGCTTGTCTATAAACATGTTAAACATATAAATTGCATGAACAGAAAGAAGGGACTCACCTGTTGAGTAATACACATTTCCTTATACGGAAAGCCTTGTCGGAATGGTGGGACATTTGAACGTCAGAATAGCGGGATGTCGCAATGGTGGGATGTCGGAATGGTGGGACGTTTGCATGTCGGAATGGTGGTTTGTCAGAATGGTGGTATGTCGGAATGGTGGGATGTCGGAATAGCGGGATGTCGGAATGGCGGGATTTCGGAATGGGTGTTGCCACCCCCTTCATCATATACACAGTTATTTATACATCACCTTCCACCATGAAGCGTTGTCCCTTTTTGTTTCTCTCTTTGTTCTTAAAATGCTGTTATGCATGTCTAAACCAATCCATTAAATTAGATCATTTTGGCAGTAAAGCGATCTACAATGTGCTTGGTCGCAAAGCTGCTCATCTGTGGTAAACAGCTCTTCAGAAAGGCATTCTTAAATTGATTTCACTAATTCTATGTAATAATTTTGTGATTTCCTACAAAACTACACTTCTTCTCCCATCTGTCTGAGTATTTAATATTGTCTGGGTCCCGTTAAAACATGTATTTTTCCCATCTAATTCCTTGTTTGCTTTAAAACAAGTATTCCCCATTTTCTATCCCTTCAGTAGCCAACCAGTTTGTATGGAGTACACTGGAGCAACTTGACTGATCAGTAAAACACTGCTTTTGTTGTCACCGCAAGGCTTCCCCCGTCGGTTGTTTCACTGAGACACTACTGAGTAACTATAACTCAACACAGTTTATACACATAACATTCCTATACATACTAACAAACAAACAAACAATTATTTATCGCAATTTTCTCATCTCTGTTTGAACGTACACCCAGGTAAATATTCCTGTAGTCTTCTCATACCGACTATGGACCCATTCATTGTTTAACTTCACTGTTTTGCAAATCCTAATTGAATATTACACATTGACATTGAACTTTACTTGATAAGCAGGTCTTCATTGCATTCAGCAACCTATATGTGAGCATCTATGTGTAAGCTGTTCTTCTTTGCATTTATCAGCAGCAAGCAATTCTTCATTGCACATGCATATGAAAATAGTAAAACAATTCCAATGCGTTAGCGAAACCTTCTATATCAGGAGTGTCCATCATGATGCTGGGAATAGAACCTCTTTCCGAGAATAGTTCAACCTTCATTACTCAACTGATCATAACTCCGCAATGAGCACATTTCAAAGTATCATTCCTCTACATGTATTCAAAAATCTATGTGTAAATGTTTAATATTTCTTATATTTGTTTATGTCATTCTGTGTGCATGTGGCCTAAACCCAATCTCTGTGTGGCAATTTTAATTTAAACAAGTTGAACTCTGCCTCTGATCATTTAAAAAAGGTGTGTACCAATATCAACCTTTCTCAGGTAATTACTGATCCTACTAAACCAAACTTAAGAGATCCTTCAAGGTTGTCCCTGATTGGCTCAATCTTAACAAATCAAAGGTAGAAAATCCGCAGTATCTGAACTTGGTGTAAGTTATCACTGCTCAATAGCCTGTATCAGAATTGCAAAAATGAAAACATTAGGTCCACGCTTGGTATCCAGATCCTGAAACATCTCCATGAGCAGGCTTTTTTTTAACTGATCTGTTGAATAGTTATATGACACTGTTAAAATCCCAGATGAAGATCTAGCACTTGACCATTTTTGTAAATCTTCTAATTCCATAGTTGATAAACACGCCCCTTTTAAAAAGTATAGAACTTAGAACAGGTCTATCCCTGGCTTTCGGCAGAACTGTCTTCTTTACTTTTTTTTCCCCTTGTCCTGTTCAGCATTATGTCAGAAGAATTGTAGTCTGAATACCTTTGATGCCAAACAGATTTGTTTTGCCAAGGGAAGTTTTATAAATGTAAAGCTCCCCTTGATGCCCATTTATTTATTTCTGTTTACAATATATGACATGAACTGAACTGAACCGGACCGGGGGACAAGGAAAGAAGAAGAGGAAAGAAGAGGAAACAGAACAAAAATAGAAACAAAAACCAGACAACCAGCTGCTACACCTGTAAAAAACAAAACAGACAACAATCCATGGCCTATGAGGGGAATCCAGCCTTAGCGCCACCAGGAGCACCTGAAAGCAGACAAGCAGAGAAAAAACAAACACACAAACACCCATGGCACAGGACCTACATGATAACCGTGCTTAGTTATGAGTGTATAAGCGTACAGGGCCACAATCCACAGCCCCCCCCCCCAAGCAATCAGAAGCAGGCAGAGAGGGCCACAAGACCCAGGCCACCAGCAGCCCCCACAGAGCACAGAACCCAGGCAGCCCACCGCAGGGGCAACCACGCATCCACCCAGAAGACTGCAGAGGAAGCCCCCGGAAAGAGCTCCCATAAGCATAGGGCAGAGGCACTCCGGGAACCAGGGGTAACAGCCCACCGACCCCGCCAGGCCCCAGCCGCCCAGACATGGGCCGTGCACTGGACCTGGGCCCCAGGAGCCCGAGCGCCCCCAAACCCCCCGGCAGAGGCCCCACCCAATACCCAGGAGGGCCAAGCGCCCCAGACAGCCACAAAGTGGGTCAGCGCCTGCCCCAGCGCCCCTGGCCAAGTGCCCTGGGAGTCAAGACGTGCCCACAGGTGGGTGAAGTCGCGAGCAGTGGGGAGAGGCAACGCTGATGCCCCATCGGGAGAAACACAGGCAGGCCAGGCGACAGCAAGTCCCAGATCCAGGCCCAATCATTACCACACACACTTTCACGTCCCATACATCCACACATCCACACATCCTACCTCCCTCGACTCTGCTGGGGTGTAGTGCAGGAGGCCAGCAACCCCCCAGCCACCACAGACCCCGAACCAGCAGAACAATTAATTAATCCTCCTGGCCCCTCCTGCCCCGAGCAGACACCAGGAAGCAGGGGTGTGCGAAGAAGACCCCTCCCCTCACCCTTCTGGCTCTTCAATATTTTCTAATAGTGAGCAATTAAAATTGAGGGGCAGCCAAACTTGTAGAACTGGGAGCGCGGCACTCTGGGCAGCCTACATACCCAAAGAGCCCCGCCCACCAGATGCCACTCAGTGTAACCACCCCCCAAGACCTAATGTGTGTGTGTGAGTGTGTTTGATAAGTACTAATGTCTAAGGTGTAATTAAAACAGGGGCAGGGAACTGCAGAGTGCAACCAAAGGGGACCACCTACGTGGCCCCATCCACTGCACCCCACCGAACACACACGCCCCCAAAACCCTTCATGTTTGAGTGTGTGCTGTGTACAGGAGCCAGAAGGGAGAGGGGTATGGGGATATATAACGGGGAAGCTACTCTCCCCCAGAGAGGGCAGCCAGGGACTGGCTGCAATAGGCATCCCCGCTACCTGGGAGCCAACAATGGGCAGGAGGGCCTGATGTCCACCAGGCTCGGGGCCTGCAGCGACCATATTCCGGGAGCTACTGTACCCCCAGAAGGTACCCATCCCGCCCCACCCCACTCAACCCAACCCCACCCAGGAGGACCTCTACAAAAAACAAACAAACAACATCAAAAAACAAACAAACAAACCACCCGGTCACACCAGTCGCAGCAGCCCGGGCCTGAGACCCACCATCACCCAGCAACCCACCACCACCACTATGTGATAAAACTAATCAGAGGGGACCAGAGAGAATGAAATTCAGCCAATTGATGTTTTGAGGAGGCAGACATTGTTTCCATGCTAATATAATCTAAAAGAAAATTTCTAAACTGGTTAATACACAGATTGTTCTTCGCTTTCCAGTTCATGAGAATAGTTTTCTTTGCGATACATAACACTGTGACAACCATGTGTGCTGAGTTAATTTCCATGTTGATGTTGTCTAAGTCACCCAGTATGCACAGTGTGGGGCATGCAGGGATGCTACACTTTAGCCATGTTGATAGGTCCTCACAGACTTCAAGCCAGAACTTCTGGACAGGCGCAGAAAAACCACAAAGCGTGTGCATAATCATCAGGTGTGTTATCTGTGCAATGTGAGCAGATGTTTGAGTGTGTTAGACCCATCCTGAACATCCTTTGTCCTGTATAGTGTGTTCTATGAAGGATTTTGTATTGTATGAGCTGTAAATTAGGATTTCGAGTCTTTATGAAGGTGTTCAAACATATTTGTGGTTAGAAGCTATGACCAGAACTGATGGATAAATCTGCCTCCCATTTTGAGGATGGAAGAGACATTGTGTCATCTATCTTAGACAATAATTTATATATTTTTGATAGTAGTTTTGGGGTACAGATGCTTAGAAATTCTGCTACCCTAGTCGGGGGTTGTAAGTCTGGTTGGTGGAGGATATATCCATCCATCCATCCATCATCTGCCGCTTATCCGGGGGTCGGGTCGCGGGGGCAGCAGCTTGAGCAGAGAAACCCAGACGTCTCTGTCCCCGGCCACTTCCTCCAGCTCTTCCGGGGGGACCCCGAGGCGTTCCCAGGCCAGCCGAGAGACATAGTCTCTCCAACGTGTCCTGGGTCTCCCCCGGGGTCTCCTCCCAGTGGGACGTGCCCGGAACACCTCCCCAGGGAGGCGCCCAGGGGGCATCCTAACCAGATGCCCGAGCCACCTCATCTGACTCCTCTCAATGCGGAGGAGCAGCGGTTCTACTCCGAGCCCCTCCTGGATGACTGAGCTTCTCACCCTATCTCTAAGGGAGAGCCCAGACACCCTGCGGAGGAAACCCATTTCGGCCGCTTGTATTCGCGATCTTGTTCTTTCGGTCACTACCCACAACTCGTGACCATAGGTGAGGATGGGAACGTAGATTGACCAGTAAGTAGAGAGCTTCGCCTTCTGGCTCAGCTCCCTCTTCACAACGACGGGTCGGTGCAGAGCCTGCAACACTGCAGGCGCCGCACCGATCCGCCCGTCAATCTCCCGCTCCATTCGTCCGTCACTCGTGAACAAGACCCCGAGATACTTGAACTCCTCCTCTTGGGGAAGGATCTCATTCCCGACCCGGAGAGAGCATTCCACCCTTTTCCGGCTGAGAACCATAGTCTCGGATTTGGAGGTGCTGATTCTCATCCCAGCCGCTTCACACTCGGCTGCGAATCACTCCAGTGAGAGCTGAAGGTCACGGCCTGACGACGCTAACAGAACCACATCATCTGCAAAAAGCAGAGACCCGATTCTGAGGTCGCCAAATGGGACACCCTCAACGCCCTGGCTCCGCCTAGAAATTCTGTCCATAAAAGTTAGGAACAGAATCGGTGACAAAGGGCAGCCCTGACGGAGTCCAACTCTCACCGGAAACGTATCCGACTTACTGCCGGCAATGCGGACCAAACTCTGGCACCGGTCATACAGAGACCGAACGGCCCCTATCAAGGCGTCCGGCACTCCATATTCCCGGAGCACCCCCCACAGGACTCCACGAGGGACACGGTCGAACGCTTTCTCCAAGTCCACAAAACACATGTAGACTGGTTGGGCGAACTCCCATGCACCCTCCAGGATCCTGCCGAGGGTATAGAGCTGGTCCACTGTTCCACGGCCAGGACGAAAGCCACACTGCATCTCCTGAATCCGAGGCTCGATTATCCGACGGATCCTCCTCTCCAATACCCCCGAATAGACCTTACCAGGGAGGCTGAGGAGTGTGATACCCCTATAGTTGGAACACACCCTCCGGTCCCCCTTTTTAAAGAAGGGGGCCACCACCCCAATCTGCCAGTCCAGAGGCACTGTCCCCGATGTCAACGCGATACTGCAGAGGCGTGTCAGCCAAGACAGCCCTACAACATCCAGAGCCTTGAGAAACTCAGGACGGACCTCATCCACCCCCGGGGCCTTGCCACCGAGGAGCTTTTTAACCACCTCGGCAACCTCAGCCCCAGAAATGGGAGGCCCCGTCTCCGAGCTCTCCGACTCTGCCTCTTCCGAGCACGTGTTGGTAGGATTGAGGAGTTCCTCGAAGTACTCCCCCCACCGACTCACAACATCCCTAGTTGAGGTCAGCAAAGCCCCGTCCCCACTGTAAACAGTGTTGACTGTGAGCCGCTCCCCCCCCCCGAGACGCCGGATGGTGGACCAGAATCTTTTCGAGGCCGTCCGGAAATCGTTCTCCATGGTCTCACCGAACTCCTCCCAGGCCCGAGTTTTTGCCTCACAACCGCCGAAGCCGTGGCCCGTCTGGCCCGTCGGTACCTATCAGCTTCTTCCAGGGTCCCACTGGCCAAAAAGGCCCGATAGGACTCCTTCTTCAGCTTGACGGCTTCCCTCACCACTGGTGTCCACCAGCAGGTTCGAGGGTTGCCGCCACGACAGGCACCGACCACCTTACGGCCACAACTCCGACCAGCTGCCTCGGCAATGGAGTCACGGAACATGGCCCATTCGGACTCAATGTCCCCCACCTCAAATATGGTTGAAGCTCTGCCGGAGGTGGGAGTTAAAGCTCCTTCTGACGGGGGATTCTGACAAACGCTCCCAGCAGACCCTCACAATACGTATGGGCCTGCCAGGTCTGATCGGCATCCTCCCCCACCAGCGGAGCCAACTCACCACCAGGTGGTGATCAGTTGACAGCTCCGCCCCTCTCTTCACCCGAGTGTCCAGGACATACGGCCGCAAGTCCGATGATACAACCACAAAGTCGATCATCGAACTGCGGCCAAGGGTGTCCTGGTGCCAAGTGCACATATGGACACCCTTATGCCTGAACATGGTGTTCGTTATGGACAGTCTATGACTGGCACAGAAGTCCAACAACATAACACCACTCTGATTCAGATCGGGGGGGCCGTTCCTCCCAATCACACCCCTCCAGGTCTCACTGTCATTGCCCACGTGAGCATTGAAGTCCCCCAGCAGAATGAGGGAGTCTCTGGTAGGAGCATTCTCCAGTGCCTCCCCCAGAGACTCCAAAAAGGGTAGGTACTCTGAACTGCTGTTTGGCGCATAGGCACAAACAACAGTCAGGACTCGTCCCCCCACCCAAGGCGGAGGGAGGCTACCCTCTCGTTCACTGGGGTAAACCCCAATGTACTGGCACACAGCCGGGGGGCAATAAGTATGCCCACACCTGCTCTGCGCCTCTCACCACGGGCAACTCCAGAGTGGAAGAGAGTCCAACCCCTCTCAAGAGTACTGGTTCCAGATCCCAAGCCGTGCGTCGAGATGAGTCCGACTATATCTAACGGTCTGATGAAGTTTCAACAATAAACAACAAACTTTGTATTATGAGAAAGAACCAGACTCATTCTTCAGGAATCCGAAAATAAGCTCTATTTTACGAGTTATGCACGAATTCGGATTCTCCTATAAAACGAATTCCTTAACTCAAACCAAGTTAAGACTGCTTTGTCCTTCATATTTATTCATGTCTAATCAAGTTTCAATGATAAACAACGTTGTACTTTGTAGAATGAGAAAGAACTTCTTCAGCAATAAGCATCTCTCGACAAATGACGAAATAAAGATTTTGCTATAAAATTAATTGCTATCAGCCTGACTTAAAACTGTTTGTCTTCCTTATTTATCCACTTCAAATCAAGTTTCAACAATTAAAAAAATTTTGTAGTTTGAGAAAGAACAACTTAATCTTGAGCAATCAGTATAAAAAGAGGGTAAGCAAAGGTGCGAATGTCAAACCATACATGATCAAAACAGGGAGCGGAGGTGTTTGGCTGAGACAAGGTTTGAATGTCCACCCATAATTAATGAAAAGCGGGCAACAAGTAGGTTTGAATGCCCAACCATACATCATCAAAAGCAGGAGTGGATATGTTCGGCTACAAGAAGGTTTGAACGTCTGACCATAGTTTGTAAAAAGCGGGTAAGAAAAGGTTCGAATGCCCGAACATACACCATCAAAGGAGGGAGCGGAGGTGTTCCGCTGTAAGAAGGTGTGACTGTCCGACCATAGTTGGTAAAAAACGGGTAAGAAAAGGTTAAAATACCCGACTGTACACAATCAGTAGCGGGTGCGGAGTTGTTCGGCTACTAAAAGGTGTGAAAGTCCGACCATGGTTTGTAAAAAGCGGGTAAGAAAAGGTGCGAATGCCCGAAAATGTATGATCAAAAGAGGGAGCGGAGGTGTTTGGCTGCAAGAAGGTGTGAATGTACACCCATAATTACTGAAAAATGGGTAAGAGAAGGTGCGAATGCCCAACTATACATAATCAAAAGCAGGAGTGGATGTGTTCGGCTCCAAGAAGGGTTGAATGTCTGACCATAGTTTGTAAAAAGCAGGTAAGAAAAGGTTTGACTGCCCGAACATACACCATCAAAAGAGGGAGCGGAGGTGTTCCGCTGTAAGAAGGTGTGAATGTCCGACCATAGTTGGTAAAAAGCGGGTAAGAAAAGGTTAAAATACCCGACTGTACACAATCAATAGCGGGAGCGGATGTGTTCGGCTACTAAAAGATGTGAAAGTCCGACTATGGTTTGTAAAAAGCGGGTAAGAAAAGGTGCTAATGCCCGACAATGTATGATCAAAAGAGGGAGCGGAGGTGTTCGGCTGCAAGAAGGTCTGAATGTCCAACCATAATTTGTAAAAACCGGGAAGGAAAGGCTCGAAAGCCCAACTATACACCATCAAAAGCGGGAGCAGAGTGGTTCAGCTGCAAGAAGGTCTGAATGTCCATCAATAATTGCTTTAAAACATAAAAGAAAATTTTCGAATATCATCCGCACATGATCATAAGAAGGAGAGGAGGTGTTCAGCTGCAAGAAGGTGTGAATGTCCACCCATAATTCCTGAAAAATGGGTAAAAAAAGGTGCGAATGCCCAACCATACATTATCAAAAGCAGGTGTGAATGTCAGATCATAATTTGCAAAAAGCTGATGAGAAAGGGTGAGAATGCCCGACTATACACCATCAAATGCGGGAGCGGAGGTGTTCGGCTCTGAGTAGGTGTGAATGTCCGACCATAATTGCTGAAAAATGTGTTAGAAAAGGAAAGAATGCCGGACCATACATCATCAAAAGCGAGAGAGGTGGTGTTCGGCTGCAAAAAGGTGTAAATGTTCGACTAAAGTTTGTAAAAAGCGGGTAAGACATGGTGCGAATGCCTGACAAGGTATGATCAAAAGCAGGAGCGGAGGTGTTCAGCTGCAAGAAGGTCTAAATGTCCATCAATAATTGCTAGAAAACATGAAAGAAAATTTTCGAAAATCAAACCGCACATGATCATAAGTGGGAGAGGAGGTGTTCAGCTGCAAGAAGGTGTGAATGTCCACCCATTATTCCTGACAAATGGGTAAAAAAAAGGTGCGAATGCCCAACCATACATCATCAAAAGCAGGAGTGGATGTGTTCGGCTACAAGAAGGTGTGAACGTCCAACCAAAGTTTGTAAAAAGCAGTTAAGAAAAGGTTTGAATATCCAACCAAACATAATCAAAAGCGGGAGCATAGCTTTTCGACTGCAAGTAGGTGTGAATGTCAGATCATAATTTGCAAAAAGCTGATGAGAAAGGGTGAGAATGTCCGACTGCACACCATCAAATGCGGGAGCGGAGTTGTTCGGCTGTGAGTAGGTGTGAATCTCCGACCGTAATTTCTGAAAAATGTGTTAGAAAAGGTAAGAATGCCGGTCCATACATCATCAAAAGCGAGAGAGGTGGTGTTCGGCTGCAAGTAGGTGTGAATGTCCAGCCATAATTACTCACAAACGGGTAAGAAAAGGTAGTATTGCCAGACCATACATGATCAAAACAGGGAGCGGAGGTGGTTCAGCTGCAAGAAGGTGTGAATGTCTCACTAAAGTTCAAATATATTAACAAAAGCGGGAGGAGAGGTCTTCGGATGAGAGTGGTTGAGAATTTCCAACCATAATCTATAAAATTCGGTGAAAAAAAGGTGTGATAGAACACTAAAAGGTGGAGCGGAAGTGTTCGGCTGCAAGAAGGTGTGAATGTCCGACTATATTTGGTGAAAAGCAGGTGAAGCAAGGTCTGAATGCCCAACCTTACATTATCAAAAGCGAGATCAGAGGTGTTTGGCTGCAAGAAGGCCATAGTTTGCCAAAAGCGGGTAAGCTGCGAATGACCAACTAAATATCAACAAAAGTGGGGGCGGAGGTCTTCGGATGCAACTGGGTGTGAACATCCCACCATACAAGTATGGTGGAGAGGAAGCTGTGAACAGCCGACCATAGTTTGCAAAAAGCGGGTGAGACAAGGTGCGAATGTCCAACCATACATGATCAAAACAGGGAGCGGAGGTGTTTGGCTGTGACAAGGTGTGAATGTCCACCCAAAATTAATGAAAAGCGGGCAAAAAGTAGGTTTGAATGCCCAAGCATACATCATCAAAAGAAGGAGTGGATGTGTTCGGCTACAAGAAGGTTTCAATGTCCGAGGATAGTTTGTAAAAAGCGGGTAAGAAAAGGTTCGAATGCCCGACTGTATACAATCAATAGGGGGAGCGGATGTGTTCGGCTACAAGAAGATGTGAAAGTCCAACCATGGTTTGTAAAAAGCTGGTAAGAAAAGGTTCGAATGCCCGAATATATACCATCAAAAGCGGAAGCGGAGGTGTTCGGCTGCAAGAAGGTGTGAACGTCCGACCAAAGTTTGTAAAAAGCAGTTAAGAAAAGGTTCGAATATCCAACCAAACATAATCAAAAGCGGGAGCAGAGCTGTTCGACTGCAAGTAGGTGTGAATGTCCAGCCATAATTACTCACAAAGGGGTAAGAAAAGGTAGTATTGCCAGACCATACATGATCAAAAGAGGGAGCTGAGGTGGTTCAGCTGCAAGGTGTGAATGTCTGACTATAGTTTGTAAAAAGCGGGTAAGATAAGGTGCGAATGCCCGACAATGTATAATCAAAAGAGGGAGCAGAGGTTTTCGGCTACACGAAGGTTTGAATGTCCGACCATAGTTTGTAAAAAGCGGGTAAGAAAAGGTTCAAATGCCTGACTATACACCATCAAAAGCGGGAGCGGAGATGTTCCGCTGTAAGACGGTGTGAATGTCCGACCATAGTATGTAAAAAGCGGGTAAGAAAAGGTTAAAATACCCGACTGTACACAATCAATAGCGGGAGCGGAGTTGTTCGGCTACAAGAAGGTGTGAAAGTCCAACCATCGTTTGTAAAAAAGCTGGTAAGAAAAGGTTCGAATGCCCGAATATATACCATCAAAAGCGGAAGCGGAGGTGTTCGGCTGCAAGAAGGTGTGAACGTCCGACCAAAGTTGGCAAAAAGCAGTAAAGAAAAGGATCGAATATCCAAACATAATTAAAAGCGAGAGAGATTGTGTTCAGCTGCAAGTAGGTGTGAATATCCAGCCATAATTACTCACAAACGGGTAAGAAAATGTAGTATTGCCAGACCATACATGATCAAAACAGGGAGCGGAGGTGGTTTAGCTGCAAGGTGTGAATGTCTGACTATAGTTTGTAAAAAGCGGGTAAGATAAGGTGCGAATGCCCGACAATGTATAATCAAAAGAGGGAGCAGAGGTTTTTGGCTACACGAAGGTTTGAATGTCCGACCATAGTTTGTAAAAAGCGGGTAAGAAAAGGTTCAAATGCCTGACTATACACCATCAAAAGCGGGAGTGGAGATGTTCCGCTGTAAGACGGTGTGAATGTCCGACCATAGTTGGTAAAAAGCGGGTAAGAAAAGGTTAAAATACCCGACTGTACACAATCAATAGCGGGAGCGGAGTTGTTCGGCTACAAGAAGGTGTGAAAGTCCAACCATCGTTTGTAAAAAGCTGGTAAGAAAAGGTTCGAATGCCCGAATATATACCATCAAAAGCGGAAGCGGAGGTGTTCGGCTGCAAGAAGGTGTGAACGTCCGACCAAAGTTGGCAAAAAGCAGTAAAGAAAATGTTCGAATATCCAAACATAATTAAAAGCGAGAGAGATTGTGTTCAGCTGCAAGTAGGTGTGAATATCCAGCCATAATTACTCACAAACGGGTAAGAAAATGTAGTATTGCCAGACCATACATGATCAAAACAGGGAGCGGAGGTGGTTTAGCTGCAAAAAGGGGTGAATGTCCAACTAAAGTTCAAATATATTAACAAAAGCGGGAGGAGAGGTCTTCGGATTAGAGTGGTTGAAATTTCCAACCATAATCTATAAAATGCGGTGAAAAAAAAGGTGTGAAGGAATGAATTTTATAGCAAAATCCGAAATCATGCATAACTCCGCATAAGGAACGTATTGCTCAACCAAAGGGATGCTTCTTTCTCATTCAGGGTAATATGAGGAACTTTATGCTTGATACATTTTAGACATGGATAACTATGAAGGACAAAGCAATTTTAAGTTGGTTTGAGCAAAGCAATTCATTTTATAGGAAAATCCGAAATCGTGCAGGACTCATGAAAGTAAGCTTATTCTCGGATTCCTGATCCTCCAGTGTTGCTCTTTCCTATACTGCAAAATACAGACTTGTTCTTTGTTTAAATCGATATAGACATTGATAAATATGAAGGACAAAGCAGTTTCCACTTTGTTTGAGTGAAGGAATTAATTTTATAGCAAAATCCCAAATCAAGCAGAACGTATGAAAATAAGCGTGTTTTCGGATTACTGATCCTTCAGTGTTGCTATTTCTTCTACTGCAAAATACAATGTTGTTCTTTGTTGAAGTCAATCTAGACATTGATAAATATGAAGGACAAAGCAGTTTTAACATAGTTTGAGTAAAGGAATTCATTTTATACATAAAATCCCAAATCATGCAGAACGTATGAAAATAAGCTTATTCTCGGATTCCTGTTCCTTCAAGTGTTGCTCTTTCTACTACTGCAAAATACAATGTTGTTCTTTGTTGAAGTAAATCTAGACATTGATAAATATGAAGGACAAAGCAGTTTTCACTTGGTTTGAGTGAAGGAATTCATTTTATACATAAAATCCCAAATCATGCAGAACGTATGAAAAGAAGCTTATTCTCGGATTCCTGATCCTTCAGTGTTGCTTTTTCTTCTACTGCAAAATACAATGTTGTTCTTTGTATCGGAGATTCACACTTACTCACAGCCGAACAACTCCGCTCCCGCATTTGATGGTGTATAGTCGGGCATTCTCACCCTTTCTCATCAGCTTTTTGCAAATTATGATCTGACATTCACACCTGCTTTTGATAATGTATGGTTTGGCATTCGCACCTTTTCTTACCCATTTTTCAGTAATTATGGGTGGACATTCACACCTTCTTGCAGCTGAACACCTCCTCTCCCGCTATTGATTGTGTACAGTAGGGTATTTTAACCTTTTCTTACCCGCTTTTTACCAAATATGGTCGGACATTCACACCGTCTTACAGCGGAACACCTCTGCTCCCGCTTTTGATGGTGTATAGTCAGGCATTTGAACCTTTTCTTACCCGCTTTTTACAAACTATGGTCGGACATTCAAACCTTCTTGTAGCCGAAAACCTCCGCTCCCTCTTTTGATTATACATTGTTGGGCATTCGCACCTTATTTACAAACTATAGTCAGACATTCACACCTTGCAGCTGAGCCACCTCAGCTCCCTGTTTTGATAGTGTATGTTCGGGCATTCGAACCTATTCTTACCCCCTTTTTACAAACTATGCTCGGAGATTCACACCTACTCACAGCCGAACAACTCCGCTCCCGCATTTGATGATGTCTTGTCCGGCATTCTAGTGTCTTCTAACACATTTTTCAGCAATTATGGTTGGACATTCACACCTACTTGCAGTCGAACAGCTCTGCTCCCGCTTTTGATTATGTTTGGTTGGATATTCGAACCTTTTCTTAACTGCTTTTTACAAACTTTGGTCGGACGTTCACACCTTCTTGTAGCCAAACAACTCCGCTCCCCCTATTGATTGTGTACAGTCGGGTATTTTAACCTTTTCTTACCCGTTTTTTACCAACTATGGTCGGACATTTACACCTTCTTACAGCGGAACACCTCCGCTCCCTCTTTTGATGGTCTATGTTCGGGCATTCGAACCTTTTCTTACCCGCTTTTTACAAACTATGGTCGGACATTCAAACTTTCTTGTAGCCGAACACATCCACTCCTGCTTTTGATGATGTATGGTTGGGCATTTTCACCTTTTCTTACCCATTTTTCAGTAATTATGGGTGGACATTCACACCTTCTTGCAGCTGAACAACTCCTCTCCCGCTTATGATCATGTGCGGTTTGATATTCGAAAATTTTCTTTCATGTTTTAAAGCAATTATTGATGGACATTCAAATCTTCTTGTAGCCGAACACATCCACTCCTGCTTTTGATGATGTATGGTAACCTTTTCTTACCCGCTTTTTACAAACTATGGTCGGATATTCAAACCTTCTTGTAGCCAAAACCCTCCGCTCCCTCTTTTGATCATAAATTGTCGGGCATTCGCACCTTATCTTACCCGCTTTTTACAAACTATAGTCAGACATTCACACCTTGCAGCTGAACCACCTCCGCTCCCTGTTTTGATCATGTATGGTCTGGCAATACTACCTTTTCTTACCCGTTTGTGAGTAATTAATCCCAAAATATTGAGCATAAAATAAGTCTTTATGCTGATGATGTATTACTTTTCCTTCAGAACTCACAGACGTCTCTCAGTCACACGATCACACTCATAAATAAATTCTCAGCACTTTCTGACTACTCTATCAACTGGTCTAAGACCACAGTTCTGCCCATTAACTGTAGGGTCCATAATATACCTGCGATCACTTTACAGTCAGGAAATATTAGATATTTAGGCATAAACATTTCCTCCAGGCTCTCAGAGCTAACAAAGCTAAATTATGTGCAATTATTAAAGACAGTAGAGGACGATCTCTCGGTGGAAGTCCTTACCTATATCACTCATGGGGAGAGTTACATCCATTAAAATGATGATACTACCAAAAGTTAACTATTTGTTCTCAATGATCCCCATAAAACCATCTGCTACTTGGTTTAAGTCACTAGATTCATGCATCTCCAAATTTCTGTGGAAAAACAAACCACCACGTATTAGTTTAAAAACCCTACAGAAGACCAAGGACAGTGGTGGATTAGATTTACCTCATTTTCAGCACTATTCCTTAGACAATAGGTTACAATATATATCAAAATGGTTTAAACCTTGTTGTTGTCACAGTTCCCAGAGACGTTGTAATCGTTGAGGATTCTATATTCACCCCCTCATTAGAGGCACGTAATGCAGATTGATGACACTGAATCTTCTTCTCTGTTCATTGCTGGCATCATTCCCAGCATCGTAAGTGTTCGTGGCATTGTTAGCCTCTTCTTCTGGATCTTGATATCGAGAATCCTTTTGTATTTCTGGTTTGTCAGTCCTCTGTCTTCGTTCACCGGAGTCTTTGTCTTTTTGTCCTTGAGTTTGGTGATTTTTTCTTCTTTTGATGCCTTGACACAATGTGACAGGTGATACCACGTGGGAGATCCTGTAACTTGGATTGCTGTCCCTGTGCTGCGAAATTTCTGTGCTGCTCAAATGGTCTCTCCTTCATCATGGTTACATGCTGCCATTCCGACATCTCGCCATTCCGACATGGGTCTCCAATTGTCGGAATGGCGACACTTAATTTTTTATCAAACGTCCCACACTTTTCCGACACTTTTTTCCTCCTATGGTCGGAATGGCGGTATGTTTTTTTTTTTTTTTTAACATACCGCCATTCCGACAGTTCCTTTTAATAGCCTATTTTTTACCCAAAACATTTTGCACTAATGATATGCCGGCGCAAATACGCCCTAAAGTTTGGCGCACAAGCTTTGCACATGCAGAGGCCACAGCCTCGCAAACAAACTTTAATAATCTATTATCAAAATCCCCTGAATTTCAAATATAAAAATACAGATATTAATGTAACTCTGGCGAGACTGAAACTGATTAAGCAGAAATACAGTGTCAGTGAGCTGTCACAGCAGCCAGCTGGAGCGGAGCTCTCCACAGAGCCCATGCGTCTTTTGCACGCTGTCATC
Source organism: Leuresthes tenuis (assembly GCF_036924035.1). NCBI lineage: Eukaryota > Metazoa > Chordata > Actinopteri > Atheriniformes > Atherinopsidae > Leuresthes > Leuresthes tenuis. The sequence goes on along the minus strand of NW_027325396.1, from coordinate 679,953 downwards.
ATATGCAAAAGTAATAATTGCAATTACAGATATCACGGCTACTGCACAGGACACAGTTGCGAGCACTCTGCCTTGCCTTGCCAATAGGAGAAGAGAGAAATGACAGCATAGAACGTATAAAACACAACAAAATGCAGTAAAAACGTTTATTCATGATATTCATGTGATTTATGAGTACTCACTCCAATTTTGGGAAGCGCGGATGGGTTTTGCGCATTTGGCACAAACACACAGCCGCAACGGTTGTAGCTTTATACAGCCTGTTGATATCTTAAGGACCTAACTGGTCACACCTGGGACTAAATGTCCTGTAGAGATTGATTTTACATGACAAACCAACAAACCAACGTGGGAGAGCCCGAAGACGCATGTGCCAGACGCACATAGGCATGCGTAAAACCAATTTTGACCACTTCATACTGTTTATTTGCTTTCTTTTAGTTAACTTTCGTTTCTTTTGGATTCTTGTGCGTGTTATGGAGCCGTTTTGGTCCATGTTTGTAAGCCTTTTTTTCCTGGATTAAATTTTCGGAAGTTGAAACAAGTGGCATTGGAGTGTGTGATTGAAAACCACCGCGGACTGCTTCTCCTCCTCCAGTTGCCGAGACTTTGTGTTTTTAATAACGCTTGTCTATAAACATGTTAAACATATAAATTGCATGAACAGAAAGAAGGGACTCACCTGTTGAGTAACACACATTTCCTTATACGGAAAGCCTTGTCGGAATGGTGGGACATTTGAACGTCAGAATAGCGGGATGTCGCAATGGTGGGATGTCGGAATGGTGGGACGTTTGCATGTCGGAATGGTGGTATGTCGGAATGGTGGTATGTCGGAATGGTGGGATGTCGGAATAGCGGGATGTCGGAATGGCGGGATTTCGGAATGGGTGTTGCCACCCCCTTCATCATATACACAGTTATTTATACATCACCTTCCACCATGAAGCGTTGTCCCTTTTTGTTTCTCTCTTTGTTCTTAAAATGCTGTTATGCATGTCTAAACCAATCCATTAAATTAGATCATTTTGGCAGTAAAGCGATCTACAATGTGCTTGGTCGCAAAGCTGCTCATCTGTGGTAAACAGCTCTTCAGAAAGGCATTCTTCAATTGATTTCACTAATTCTATGTAATAATTTTGTGATTTCCTACAAAACTACACTTCTTCTCCCATCTGTCTGAGTATTTAATATTGTCTGGGTCCCGTTAAAACATGTATTTTTCCCATCTAATTCCTTGTTTGCTTTAAAACAAGTATTCCCCATTTTCTATCCCTTCAGTAGCCAACCAGTTTGTATGGAGTACACTGGAGCAACTTGACTGATCAGTAAAACACTGCTTTTGTTGTCACCGCAAGGCTTCCCCCGTCGGTTGTTTCACTGAGACACTACTGAGTAACTATAACTCAACACAGTTTATACACATAACATTCATATACATACTAACAAACAAACAAACAATTATTTATCGCAATTTTCTCATCTCTGTTTGAACGTACACCCAGGTAAATATTCCTGTAGTCTTCTCATACCGACTATGGACCCATTCATTGTTTAACTTCACTGTTTTGCAAATCCTAATTGAATATTACACATTGACATTGAACTTTACTTGATAAGCAGGTCTTCATTGCATTCAGCAGCCTATATGTGAGCATCTATGTGTAAGCTGTTCTTCTTTGCATTTATCAGCAGCAAGCAATTCTTCATTGCACATGCATATGAAAATAGTAAAACAATTCCAATGCGTTAGCGAAACTTCTATATCAGGAGTGTCCATCATGATGCTGGGAATAGAACCTCTTTCCCAGAATAGTTCAACCTTCATTACTCAACTGATCATAACTCCGCAATGAGCACATTTCAAAGTATCATTCCTCTACATATATTCAAAAATCTATGTGTAAATGTTTAATATTTCTTATATTTGTTGATATCATTCTGTGTGCATGTGGCCTAAACCCAATCTCTGTGTGGCAATTTTAATTTAAACAAGTTGAACTCTGCCTCTGATCATTTAAAAAAGGTGTGTACCAATATCAACCTTTCTCAGGTAATTACAGATCCTACAAAACCAAAGAGATCCTTCAAGGTTGTCCCTGATTGGCTCAATCTTAACAAATCAAAGGTAGAAAATCCGCAGTATCTGAACTTGGTGTTAGTTATCACTGCTCAATAGCCTGTATCAGAATTGCAAAAATGAAAACATTAGGTCCACGCTTGGTATCCAGATCCTGAAACATCTCCATGAGCAGGCTTTTTTTTAACTGATCTGTTGAATAGTTATATGACACTGTTAAAATCCCAGATGAAGATCTAGCACTTGACCATTTTTGTAAATCTTCTAATTCCATAGTTGATAAACACGCCCCTTTTAAAAAGTATAGAACTTAGAACAGGTCTATCCCTGGCTTTCGGCAGAACTGTCTTCTTTACTTTTTTTTCCCCTTGTCCTGTTCAGCATTATGTCAGAAGAATTGTAGTCTGAATACCTTTGATGCCAAACAGATTTGTTTTGCCAAGGGAAGTTTGATAAATGTAAAGCTCCCCTTGATGCCCATTTATTTATTTCTGTTTACAATATATGACATGAACTGAACTGAACCGGACCGGGGGACAAGGAAAGAAGAAGAGGAAAGAAGAGGAAACAGAACAAAAATAGAAACAAAAACCAGACAACCAGCTGCTACACCTGTAAAAAACAAAACAGACAACAATCCATGGCCTATGATGGAAATCTAGCCTTTGCGCCACCAGGAGCACCTGAAAGCAGACAAGCAGAGAAAAAACAAACACACAAACAAACAAAAACAAGCACAAGAAGCGGCAATCGCATACAACACAGCTGTGGATATAGATGACCTGAGACGACATGATAATACATCAACTGCTTAGTGACCATGCTACTGGACTAATGAATGTGTGTGTGTGTGTGTGTGAGAACATGCAACACCCATGGCACAGGACCTACATGATAACCGTGCTTAGTTATGAGTGTATAAGCGTACAGGGCCACAATCCACAGCCCCCCCCCCCAAGCAATCAGAAGCAGGCAGAGAGGGCCACAAGACCCAGGCCACCAGCAGCCCCCACAGAGCACAGAACCCAGGCAGCCCACCGCAGGGGCAACCACGCATCCACCCAGAAGACTGCAGAGGAAGCCCCCGGAAAGAGCCCCCATAAGCATAGGGCAGAGGCACTCCGGGAACCAGGGGCAACAGCCCACCGACCCCGCCAGGCCCCAGCCGCCCAGACATGGGCCGTGCACTGGACCTGGGCCCCAGGAGCCCGAGCGCCCCCAAACCCCCCGGCAGAGGCCCCACCCAATACCCAGGAGGGCCAAGCGCCCCAGACAGCCACAAAGTGGGTCAGCGCCTGCCCCAGCGCCCCTGGCCAAGTGCCCTGGGAGTCAAGACGTGCCCACAGGTGGGTGAAGTCGCGAGCAGTGGGGAGAGGCAACGCTGATGCCCCATCGGGAGAAACACAGGCAGGCCAGGCGACAGCAAGTCCCAGATCCAGGCCCAATCATTACCACACACACTTTCACGTCCCATACATCCACACATCCACACATCCTACCTCCCTCGACTCTGCTGGGGTGTATTGCAGCGGGCACACCAGGAGGCCAGCAACCCCCCAGCCACCACAGACCCCGAACCAGCAGAACAATTAATTAATCCTCCTGGCCCCTCCTGCCCCGAGCAGACACCAGGAAGCAGGGGTGTGCGAAGAAGACCCCTCCCCTCACCCTTCTGGCTCTTCAATATTTTCTAATAGTGAGCAATTAAAATTGAGGGGCAGCCAAACTTGTAGAACTGGGAGCGCGGCACTCTGGGCAGCCTACATACCCAAAGAGCCCCGCCCACCAGATGCCACTCAGTGTAACCACCCCCCAAGACCTAATGTGTGTGTGTGAGTGTGTTTGATAAGTAGTAATGTCTAAGGTGTAATTAAAACAGGGGCAGGGAACTGCAGAGTGCAACCAAAGGGGACCACCTACGTGGCCCCATCCACTACACCCCACCGAACACACACGCCCCCAAAACCCTTCATGTGTGAGTGTGTGCTGTGTACAGGAGCCAGAAGGGAGAGGGGTATGGGGATATATACCGGGGGAGCTACTCTCCCCCAGAGAGGGCAGCCAGGGACTGGCTGCAATAGGCATCCCCGCTACCTGGGAGCCAACAATGGGCAGGAGGGCCTGATGTCCACCAGGCTCGGGGCCTGCAGCGACCATATTCCGGGAGCTACTGTACCCCCAGAAGGTACCCATCCCGTCCCACCCCACTCAACCCAACCCCACCCAGGAAGACCTCTACAAAAAACAAACAAACAAACCACCTGGTCACACCAGTCGCGGTAGCCCGGGCCTGAGACCCACCATCACCCAGCAACCCACCACCACCACTATGTGATAAAACTAATCAGAGGGGACCAGAGAGAATGAAATTCAGCCAATTGATGTTTTGAGGAGGCAGACATTGTTTCCATGCTAATATAATCTAAAAGAAAATTTCTAAACTGGTTAATACACAGATTGTTTTTCGCTTTCCAGTTCATGAGAATAGTTTTCTTTGCGATACATAACACTGTGACAACCATGTGTGCTGAGTTAATTTCCATGTTGATGTTGTCTAAGTCACCCAGTATGCACAGTGTGGGGCATGCAGGGATGCTACACTTTAGCCATGTTGATAGGTCCTCACAGACTTCAAGCCAGAACTTCTGGACAGGCGCAGAAAACCACAAAGTGTGTGCATAATCATCAGGTGTGTTATCTGTGCAATGTGAGCAGATGTTTGAGTGTGTTAGACCCATCCTGAACATCCTTTGTCCTGTATAGTGTGTTCTATGAAGGATTTTGTATTGTATGAGCTGTAAATTAGGATTTCGAGTCTTTATGAAGGTGTTCAAACATATTTGTGGTTAGAAGCTATGACCAGAACTGATGGATAAATCTGCCTCCCATTTTGAGGATGGAAGAGACATTGTGTCATCTATCTTAGACAATAATTTATATATTTTTGATAGTAGTTTTGGGGTACAGCTGCTTAGAAATTCTGCTACCCTAGTCGGGGGTTGTAAGTCTGGTTGGTGGAGGATATATCCATCCATCCATCCATCATCTGCCGCTTATCCGGGGGTCGGGTCGCGGGGGCAGCAGCTTGAGCAGAGAAACCCAGACGTCTCTGTCCCCGGCCACTTCCTCCAGCTCTTCCGGGGGGACCCCGAGGCGTTCCCAGGCCAGCCGAGAGACATAGTCTCTCCAACGTGTCCTGGGTCTCCCCCGGGGTCTCCTCCCAGTGGGACGTGCCCGGAACACCTCCCCAGGGAGGCGCCCAGGGGGCATGCTAACCAGATGCCCGAGCCACCTCATCTGACTCCTCTCAATGCGGAGGAGCAGCGGTTCTACTCCGAGCCCCTCCCGGATGACTGAGCTTCTCACCCTATCTCTAAGGGAGAGCACAGACACCCTGCGGAGGAAACCCATTTTGGCCGCTTGTATTCGCGATCTTTTTCTTTCGGTCACTACCCACAACTCGTGACCATAGGTGAGGATGGGAACGTAGATTGACCAGTAAGTAGAGAGCTTCGCCTTCTGGCTCAGCTCCCTCTTCACAACGACGGGTCGGTGCAGAGCCTGCAACACTGCACGCGCCGCACCGATCCGCCCGTCAATCTCCCGCTCCATTCGTCCGTCACTCGTGAACAAGACCCCGAGATACTTGAACTCCTCCTCTTGGGGAAGGATCTCATTCCCGACCCGGAGAGAGCATTCCACCCTTTTCCGGCTGAGAACCATAGTCTCGGATTTGGAGGTGCTGATTCTCATCCCAGCCGCTTCACACTCGGCTGCGAATCACTCCAGTGAGAGCTGAAGGTCACGGCCTGACGACGCTAACAGAACCACATCATCTGCAAAAAGCAGAGACCCGATTCTGAGGTCGCCAAATGGGACACCCTCAACGCCCTGGCTCCGCCTAGAAATTCTGTCCATAAAAGTTAGGAACAGAATCGGTGACAAAGGGCAGCCCTGACGGAGTCCAACTCTCACCGGAAACGTATCCGACTTACTGCCGGCAATGCGGACCAAACTCTGGCACCGGTCATACAGAGACCCTATCAAGGGGTCCGGCACTCCATATTCCCGGAGCACCCCCCCACAGGACTCCACGAGGGACACGGTCGAACGCTTTCTCCAAGTCCACAAAACACATGTAGACTGGTTGGGCGAACTCCCATGCACCCTCCAGGATCCTGCCGAGGGTATAGAGCTGGTCCACTGTTCCACGGCCAGGACGAAAGCCACACTGCATCTCCTGAATCCGAGGCTCGATTATCCGACGGATCCTCCTCTCCAATACCCCCGAATAGACCTTACCAGGGAGGCTGAGGAGTGTGATACCCCTATAGTTGGAACACACCCTCCGGTCCCCCTTTTTAAAGAGGGGGACCACCACCCCAATCTGCCAGTCCAGAGGCACTGTCCCCGATGTCCACGCGATACTGCAGAGGCGTGTCAGCCAAGACAGCCCTACAACATCCAGAGCCTTGAGAAACTCAGGACGGACCTCATCCACCCCCGGGGCCTTGCCACCGAGGAACTTTTTAACCACCTCGGCAACCTCAGCCCCAGAAATGGGAGGCCCCGTCTCCGAGCTCTCCGACTCTGCCTCTTCCGAGCACGTGTTGGTAGGATTGAGGAGTTCCTCGAAGTACTCCCCCCACCGACTCACAACATCCCTAGTTGAGGTCAGCAAAGCCCCGTCCGCACTGTAAACAGTGTTGACTGTGAGCCGCTTCCCCCCCCTGAGATGCCGGATGGTGGACCAGAATCTTTTCGAGGCCGTCCGGAAATCGTTCTCCATGGTCTCACCGAACTCCTCCCAGGCCCGAGTTTTTGCCTCAGCAACCGCCAAAGCCGCGGCCCGTCTGGCCCGTCGGTACATATCAGCTTCTTCCAGGGTCCCACTGGCCAAAAAGGCCCGAAAGGACTCCTTCTTCAGCTTAACGGCTTCCCTCACCACTGGTGTCCACCAGCATGTTCGAGGGTTGCCGCCACGACAGGCACCGACCACCTTACGGCCACAACTCCGACCAGCTGCCTCGGCTGGGGCCACAATACGTTTGGGCCTGCCAGGTCTGATCGGCATCCTCCCCCACCAGCGGAGCCAACTCACCACCAGGTGGTGATCAGTTGACAGCTCCGCCCCTGTCTTCACCCGAGTGTCCAGGACATACGGCCGCAAGTCCGATGATACAACCACAAAGTCGATCATCGAACTGCGGCCAAGGGTGTCCTGGTGCCAAGTGCACATATGGACACCCTTATGCCTGAACATGGTGTTCGTTATGGACAGTCTATGACTGGCACAGAAGTCCAACAACATAACACCACTCTGATTCAGATCGGGGGGGGCCGTTCCTCCCAATCACACCCCTCCAGGTCTCACTGTCATTGCCCACGTGAGCATTGAAGTCCCCCAGCAGAATGAGGGAGTCTCCGGTAGGAGCATTCTCCAGTGCCTCCCCCAGAGACTCCAAAAAGGGTAGGTACTCTGAACTGCTGTTTGGCGCATAGGCACAAACAACAGTCAGGACTCGTCCCCCCACCCAAGGCGGAGGGAGGCTACCCTCTCGTTCACTGGGGTAAACCCCAATGTACTGGCACACAGCCGGGGGGCAATAAGTATGCCCACACCTGCTCTGCGCCTCTCACCACGGGCAACTCCAGAGTGGAAGAGAGTCCAACCCCTCTCAAGAGTACTGGTTCCAGATCCCAAGCCGTGCGTCGAGGTGAGTCCGACTATATCTAACGGTCTGATCAAGTTTCAACAATAAACAACAAACTTTGTATTATGAGAAAGAACCAGACTCATTCTTTAGGAATCCGAAAATAAGCTCTATTTTACGAGTTATGCACGAATTCGGATTCTCCTATAAAACGAATTCCTTAACTCAAACCAAGTTAAGACTGCTTTGTCCTTCATATTTATTCATGTCTAATCAAGTTTCAATGATAAACAACGTTGTACTTTGTAGAATGAGAAAGAACTTCTTCAGCAATAAGCATCTCTCGACAAATGACGAAATACAGATTTTGCTATAAAATTAATTGCTATCAGCCTGACTTAAAACTGTTTGTCTTCCTTATTTATCCACTTCAAATCAAGTTTCAACAATTAAAAAAATTTTGTAGTTTGAGAAGCTCTCTCCGGGTCGGGAATGAGATCCTTCCCCAAGAGGAGGAGTTCAAGTATCTCGGGGTCTTGTTCACGAGTGACGGACGAATGGAGCGGGAGAATGACGGGCGGATCGGTGCGGCGCCTGCAGTGTTGCAGGCTCTGCACCGACCCGTCGTTGTGAAGAGGGAGCTGAGCCAGAAGGCGAAGCTCTCTACTTACTGGTCAATCTACGTTCCCATCCTCACCTATGGTCACGAGTTGTGGGTAGTGACCGAAAGAACAAGATCGCGAATACAAGCGGCCGAAATGGGTTTCCTCCGCAGGGTGTCTGGGCTCTCCCTTAGAGATAGGGTGTACAAGCTCTCCCGCTTTTGATGATGTATGGACCGGCATTCTTACCTTTTCAGACCTGGCAGGCCCAAACGTATTGTGAGGGAGGGGTCTTCTTCGCACACCCCTGCTTCCTGGTGTCTGCTCGGGGCAGGAGGGGCCAGGAGGATTAATTAATTGTTCTGCTGGTTCGGGGTCTGTGGTGGCTGGGGGGTTGCTGGCCTCCTGGTTTGCCCGCTGCAATACACCCCAGCAGAGTCGAGGGAGGTAGGATGTGTGGATGTGTGGATGTATGGGACGTGAAAGTGTGTGTGGTAATGATTGTGCCTGGATCTGGGACTTGCTGTCGCCTGGCCTGCCTGTGTTTCTCCCGATGGGGCATCAGCGTTGCCTCTCCCCACTGCTCGCGACTTCACCCACCTGTGGGCACGTCTTGACTCCCAGGGCACTTGGCCAGGGGCGCTGGGGCAGGCGCTGACCCACTTTGTGGCTGTCTGGGGCGCTTGGCCCTCCTGGGTATTGGGTGGGGCCTCTGCCGGGGGGTTTGGGGGCGCTCGGGCTCCTGGGGCCCAGGTCCAGTGCACGGCCCATGTCTGGGCGGCTGGGGCCTGGCGGGGTCGGTGGGCTGTTGCCCCTGGTTCCCGGAGTGCCTCTGCCCTATGCTTATGGGGGCTCTTTCCGGGGGCTTCCTCTGCAGTCTTCTGGGTGGATGCGTGGTTGCCCCTGCGGTGGGCTGCCTGGGTTCTGTGCTCTGTGGGGGCTGCTGGTGGCCTGGGTCTTGTGGCCCTCTCTGCCTGCTTCTGATTGCTTGGGGGGGGGGCTGTGGATTGTGGCCCTGTACGCTTATACACTCATAACTAAGCACGGTTATCATGTAGGTCCTGTGCCATGGGTGTTGCATGTTCTCACACACACACACACACATTCATTAGTCCAGTAGCATGGTCACTAAGCAATTGATGTATTATCATGTCGTCTCAGGTCATCTATATCCACAGCTGTGTTGTATGCGATTGCCGCTTCTTGTGCTTGTTTTTGTTTGTTTGTGTGTTTGTTTTTTCTCTGCTTGTCTGCTTTCAGGTGCTCCTGGTGGCGCTAAGGCTAGATTTCCCTCATAGGCCATGGATTGTTGTCTGTTTTGTTTTTTACAGGTGTAGCAGCTGGTTGTCTGGTTTTTGTTTCTATTTTTGTTCTGTTTCCTCTTCTTTCCTCTTCTTCTTTCCTTGTCCCCCGGTCCGGTTCAGTTCAGTTCATGTCATATATTGTAAACAGAAATAAATAAATAGGCATCAAGGGGAGCTTTACATTTATAAAACTTCCCTTGGCAAAACAAATCTGTTTGGCATCAAAGGTATTCAGACTACAATTCTTCTGACATAATGCTGAACAGGACAAGGGGAAAAAAAAGTAATGAATACAGTTCTGCCGAAAGCCAGGGATAGACCTGTTCTAAGTTCTATACTTTTTAAAAGGGGCGTGTTTATCAACTATGGAATTAGAAGATTTACAAAAATGGTCAAGTGCTAGATCTTCATCTGGGATTTTAACAGTGTCATATAACTATTCAACAGATCAGTTAAAAAAAAGCCTGCTCATGGAGATGTTTCAGGATCTGGATACCAAGCGTGGACCTAATGTTTTCATTTTTGCAATTCTGATACAGGCTATTGAGCAGTGATAACTAACACCAAGTTCAGATACTGCGGATTTTCTACCTTTGATTTGTTAAGATTGAGCCAATCAGGGACAACCTTGAAGGATCTCTTTGGTTTTGTAGGATCTGTAATTACCTGAGAAAGGTTGATATTGGTACACACCTTTTTTAAATGATCAGAGGCAGAGTTCAACTTGTTTAAATTAAAATTGCCACACAGAGATTGGGTTTAGGCCACATGCACACAGAATGATATCAACAAATATAAGAAATATTAAACATTTACACATAGATTTTTGAATATATGTAGAGGAATGATACTTTGAAATGTGCTCATTGCGGAGTTATGATCAGTTGAGTAATGAAGGTTGAACTATTCTGGGAAAGAGGTTCTATTCCCAGCATCATGATGGACACTCCTGATATAGAAGTTTCGCTAACGCATTGGAATTGTTTTACTATTTTCATATGCATGTGCAATGAAGAATTGCTTGCTGCTGATAAATGCAAAGAAGAACAGCTTACACATAGATGCTCACATATAGGCTGCTGAATGCAATGAAGACCTGCTTATCAAGTAAAGTTCAATGTCAATGTGTAATATTCAATTAGGATTTGCAAAACAGTGAAGTTAAACAATGAATGGGTCCATAGTCGGTATGAGAAGACTACAGGAATATTTACCTGGGTGTACGTTCAAACAGAGATGAGAAAATTGCGATAAATAATTGTTTGTTTGTTTGTTAGTATGTATATGAATGTTATGTGTATAAACTGTGTTGAGTTATAGTTACTCAGTAGTGTCTCAGTGAAACAACCGACGGGGGAAGCCTTGCGGTGACAACAAAAGCAGTGTTTTACTGATCAGTCAAGTTGCTCCAGTGTACTCCATACAAACTGGTTGGCTACTGAAGGGATAGAAAATGGGGAATACTTGTTTTAAAGCAAACAAGGAATTAGATGGGAAAAATACATGTTTTAACGGGACCCAGACAATATTAAATACTCAGACAGATGGGAGAAGAAGTGTAGTTTTGTAGGAAATCACAAAATTATTACATAAAATTAGTGAAATCAATTGAAGAATGCCTTTCTGAAGAGCTGTTTACCACAGATGAGCAGCTTTGCGACCAAGCACATTGTAGATCGCTTTACTGCCAAAATGATCTAATTTAATGGATTGGTTTAGACATGCATAACAGCATTTTAAGAACAAAGAGAGAAACAAAAAGGGACAACGCTTCATGGTGGAAGGTGATGTATAAATAACTGTGTATATGATGAAGGGGGTGGCAACACCCATTCCGAAATCCCGCCATTCCGACATCCCGCTATTCCGACATCCCACCATTCCGACATACCACCATTCCGACATACCACCATTCCGACATGCAAACGTCCCACCATTCCGACATCCCACCATTGCGACATCCCGCTATTCTGACGTTCAAATGTCCCACCATTCCGACAAGGCTTTCCGTATAAGGAAATGTGTGTTACTCAACAGGTGAGTCCCTTCTTTCTGTTCATGCAATTTATATGTTTAACATGTTTATAGACAAGCGTTATTAAAAACACAAAGTCTCGGCAACTGGAGGAGGAGAAGCAGTCCGCGGTGGTTTTCAATCACACACTCCAATGCCACTTGTTTCAACTTCCGAAAATTTAATCCAGGAAAAAAAGGCTTACAAACATGGACCAAAACGGCTCCATAACACGCACAAGAATCCAAAAGAAACGAAAGTTAACTAAAAGAAAGCAAATAAACAGTATGAAGTGGTCAAAATTGGTTTTACGCATGCCTATGTGCGTCTGGCACATGCGTCTTCGGGCTCTCCCACGTTGGTTTGTGGATGAAAGCTATATGTTCAGCTGTAATGTCATGTAAAATCAATCTCTACATGACATTTAGTCCCAGGTGTGACCAGTTAGGTCCTTAAGATATCAACAGGCTGTATAAAGCTACAACCGTTGCGGCTGTGTGTTTGTGCCAAATGCGCAAAACCCATCCGCGCTTCCCAAAATTGGAGTGAGTACTCATAAATCACGTGAATATCATGAATAAACGTTTTTACTGCATTTTGTTGTGTTTTATACGTTCTATGCTGTCATTTCTCTCTTCTCCTATTGGCAAGGCAAGGCAGAGTGCTCGCAACTGTGTCCTGTGCAGTAGCCGTGATATCTGTAATTGCAATTATTACTTTTGCATATGATGACAGCGTGCAAAAGACGCATGGGCTCTGTGGAGAGCTCCGCTCCAGCTGGCTGCTGTGACAGCTCACTGACACTGTATTTCTGCTTAATCAGTTTCAGTCTCGCCAGAGTTACATTAATATCTGTATTTTTATATTTGAAATTCAGGGGATTTTGATAATAGATTATTAAAGTTTGTTTGCGAGGCTGTGGCCTCTGCATGTGCAAAGCTTGTGCGCCAAACTTTAGGGCGTATTTGCGCCGGCATATCATTAGTGCAAAATGTTTTGGGTAAAAAATAGGCTATTAAAAGGAACTGTCGGAATGGCGGTATGTTAAAAAAAACAAAAAACATACCGCCATTCCGACCATAGGAGGAAAAAAGTGTCGGAAAAGTGTGGGACGTTTGATAAAAAATTAAGTGTCGCCATTCCGACAATTGGAGACCCATGTCGGAATGGCGAGATGTCGGAATGGCAGCATGTAACCATGATGAAGGAGAGACCATTTGAGCAGCACAGCCATTTCGCAGCACAGGGACAGCAATCCAAGTTACAGGATCTCCCACGTGGTATCACCTGTCACATTGTGTCAAGGCATCAAAAGAAGAAAAAATCACCAAACTCAAGGACAAAAAGACAAAGACTCCGGTGAACGAAGACAGAGGACTGACAAACCAGAAATACAAAAGGATTCTCGATATCAAGATCCAGAAGAAGAGGCTAACAATGCCACGAACACTTACGATGCTGGGAATGATGCCAGCAATGAACAGAGAAGAAGATTCAGTGTCATCAATCTGCATTACGTGCCTCTAATGAGGGGGTGAATATAGAATCCTCAACGATTACAACGTCTCTGGGAACTGTGACAACAACAAGGTTTAAACCATTTTGATATATATTGTAACCTATTGTCTAAGGAATAGTGCTGAAAATGAGGTAAATCTAATCCACCACTGTCCTTGGTCTTCTGTAGGGTTTTTAAACTAATATGTGGTGGTTTGTTTTTCCACAGAAATTTGGAGATGCATGAATCTAGTGACTTAAACCAAGTAGCAGATGGTTATATGGGGATCATTGAGAAGAAATAGTTAATTTTTGGTAGTATCATCATTTTAATGGATGTAACTCTCCCCATGAGTGATATAGGTAAGGACTTCCAACGAGAGATCGTCCTCTACTGTCTTTAATAATTGCATATAATTTAGCTTTGTTAGCTCTGAGAGCCTGGAGGAAATGTTTATGCCTAAATATCTAATATTTCCTGACTGTAAAGTGATCGCAGGTATATTATGGACCCTACAGTTAATGGGCAGAACTGTGGTCTTAGACCAGTTGATAGAGTAGTCAGAAAGTGCTGAGAATTTATTTATGAGTGTATTTATCGTGTGACTGAGAGACGTCTGTGAGTTCTGAAGGAAAAGTAATACATCATCAGTATAAAGACTTATTTTATGATCAATATTTTGGGATTAATTACTCACAAACGGGTAAGAAAAGGTAGTATTGCCAGACCATACATGATCAAAACAGGGAGCGGAGGTGGTTCAGCTGCAAGGTGTGAATGTCTGACTATAGTTTGTAAAAAGCGGGTAAGATAAGGTGCGAATGCCCGACAATGTATGATCAAAAGAGGGAGCGGAGGGTTTTGGCTACAAGAAGGTTTGAATATCCAACCATAGTTTGTAAAAAGCGGGTAAGAAAAGGTTACCATACATCATCAAAAGCAGGAGTGGATGTGTTCGGCTACAAGAAGATTTGAATGTCCATCAATAATTGCTTTAAAACATGAAAGAAAATTTTCGAATATCAAACCGCACATGATCATAAGCGGGAGAGGAGTTGTTCACCTGCAAGAAGGTGTGAATGTCCACCCATAATTACTGAAAAATGGGTAAGAAAAGGTGAAAATGCCCAACCATACATCATCAAAAGCAGGAGTGGATGTGTTCGGCTACAAGAAAGTTTGAATGTCCGACCATAGTTTGTAAAAAGCGGGTAAGAAAAGGTTCGAATGCCCGAACATAGACCATCAAAAGAGGGAGCGGAGGTGTTCCGCTGTAAGGTGTAAATGTCCGACCATAGTTGGTAAAAAACGGGTAAGAAAAGGTTAAAATACCCGACTGTACACAATCAATAGGGGGAGCGGAGTTGTTTGGCTACAAGAAGGTGTGAAAGTCCGACCACGGTTTGTAAAAAGCGGGTAAGAAAAGGTTCGAATGCCCGAATATATACCATCAAAAGTGGAAGTGGATGTGTTCGGCTGCAAGAAGGTGTGAACGTCCGACCAAAGTTTGTAAAAAGCAGTTAAGAAATGGTTCGAATATCCAACCAAACATAATCAAAAGCGGGAGCAGAGCTGTTCGACTGCAAGTAGGTGTGAATGTCAGATCATAATTTGCAAAAAGCTGATGAGAAAGGGTGAGAATGCCCGGCTATACACCATCAAATGCGGGAGCGGAAGTGTTCGGCTGTGAGTAGGTGTGAATGTCCAACCATAATTGCTGAAAAATGTGTTAGAAGAGACTAGAATGCCGGACAAGACATCATCAAATGCGAGAGCGGAGTTGTTCGGCTGTGAGTAGGTGTGAATCTCCGAGCATAGTTTGTAAAAAGGGGGTAAGAATAGGTTCGAATGCCCGAACATACACTATCAAAACAGGGAGCTGAGGTGGCTCAGCTGCAAGGTGTGAATGTCTGACTATAGTTTGTAAATAAGGTGCGAATGCCCAACAATGTATAATCAAAAGAGGGAGCGGAGGTTTTCGGCTACAAGAAGGTTTGAATGTCCGACCATAGTTTGTAAAAAGCGGGTAAGAAAAGGTTCAAATGCCTGACTGTACACCATCAAAAGCGGGAGCAGAGTTGTTCCGCTGTAAGACGGTGTGAATGTCCGACCATATTTGGTAAAAAGCGGGTAAGAAAAGGTTAAAATACCCGACAGTACACAATCAATAGCGGGAGAGGAGGTGTTCAGCTGCAAGAAGGTGTGAAAGTCCACCCATAATTACTGAAAAATGGGTAAGAAAAGGTGCGAATGCCAAACCATACATTATCAAAAGCAGGTGTGAATGTCAGATCATAATTTGCAAAAAGCTGATGAGAAAGGGTGAGAATGCCCGACTATACACCATCAAATGCGGGAGCGGAGTTGTTCGGCTGTGAGTAAGTGTGAATGTCCGACCATAATTGCTGAAAAATGTGTTAGAAAAGGTAAGAATGCCGGTCCATACATCATCAAAAGCGGGAGAGGTGGTGTTCGGCTGCAAGTAGGTGTGAATGTCCAGCCATAATTACTAACAAACGGGTAAGAAAAGGTAGTATTGCCAGACCATACATGATCAAAACAGGGAGCGGAGGTGGTTCAGCTGCAAGAAGGTGTGAATGTCCGACTAAAGTTCAAATATATTAACAAAAGCGGGAGGAGAGGTTTTCGGATGAGAGTGGTTGAGAATTTCCAACCATAATCTATAAAATGCGGTGAAAAAAAAGGTGTGATAGAACACTAAAAGGTGGAGCGGAAGTGTTCGGCTGCAAGAAGGTGTGAATGTCCGACTATATTTGGTGAAAAGCAGGTGAAGCAAGGTCTGAATGCCCAACCTTACATCATCAAAAGCGAGATCAGAGGGGTTTGGCTGCATGAAGGCCATAGTTTGCCAAAAGCGGGTAAGCTGCGAATGACCGACTAAATATCAACAAAAGGTCTTCGGATGCAAGTGGGTGTGAATATCCCACCATACAAGTATGGTGTAGAGGAAGCTGTGAACAGCCGACCATAGTTGGCAAAAAGCGGGTGAGAAAAGGTGCGAATGTCCAACCATACATGATCAAAACAGGGAGCGGAGGTGTTTGGCTGTGACAAGGTGTGAATGTCCACCCAAAATTAATGAAAAGCGGGCAACAAGTAGGTTTGAATGCCCAACCATACATCATCAAAAGCAGGAGTGGATGTGTTCGGCTACAAGAAGGTTTGAATGTCCGAGCATAGTTTGTAAAAAGCGGGTAAGACAAGGTGCGAATGCCTGACAATATATGATCAAAAGAGGGAGTGGAGGTCTTCGGCTGCAAGGTCTGAATGTCCAACCATAATTTTTAAAAACCGGGTAAGAAAAGGCTCGAAATTCCGACTATACACAATCAAAAGCGGGAGCGGGAGGTTTTCAGCTGCAAATCCTTCACTCAAACCAAGTGAAAACTGCTTTGTCCTTCATATTTATCAATGTCTAGATCGACTTCAACAAAGAACAACATTGTACTTTGCAGTAAAGAAAGAGCAAATCAAAAGGAATCCGAGAATAAGCTTATTTTCATGAGTTCTGCACGATTATTGATTTTACTATAAATGAATGCCTTCACTCAAACTATGTTAAAACTGCTTTGTCCTTCATATTTATCAATGTCTAGATTGACTTCAACAAAGAACAACACTGGATTTTGCAGTAGAAGAAAGAGCAACACTGAAGGATCAGTAATCCGAGAATAAACTTATTTTCATACGTTCTGCATGATTTGGGATTTTATGTATAAAATGAATTCCTTCACTCAAACCAAGTTAAAACTGCTTTGTCCTTCATATTTATCAATGTCTAGATCGACTTCAACAAAGAACAACATTGTATTTTGCAGTAGAAGAAAAAGCAACACTGAAGGATCAGGAATCCGAGAATAAGCTTCTTTTCATACGTTCTGCATGATTTGGGATTTTATGTATAAAATGAATTCCTTCACTCAAACCAAGTGAAAACTGCTTTGTCCTTCATATTTATCAATGTCTAGATTTACTTCAACAAAGAACAACATTGTATTTTGCAGTAGTAGAAAGAGCAACATTTGAAGGAACAGGAATCCGAGAATAAGCTTATTTTCATACGTTCTGCATGATTTGGGATTTTATGTATAAAATGAATTCCTTTACTCAAACTATGTTAAAACTGCTTTGTCCTTCATATTTATCAATGTCTAGATTGACTTCAACAAAGAACAACATTGTATTTTGCAGTAGAAGAAATAGCAACACTGAAGGATCAGTAATCCGAAAACACGCTTATTTTCATACGTTCTGCTTGATTTGGGATTTTGCTATAAAATTAATTCCTTCACTCAAACAAAGTGGAAACTGCTTTGTCCTTCATATTTATCAATGTCTATATCGATTTCAACAAAGAACAAGGCTGTATTTTGCAGTATAGGAAAGAGCAACACTGGAGGATCAGGAATCCGAGAATAAGCTTACTTTCATGAGTCCTGCACGATTTCGGATTTTCCTATAAAATGAATTGCTTTGCTCAAACCAACTTAAAATTGCTTTGTCCTTCATAGTTATCCATGTCTAAAATGTATCAAGCATAAAGTTCCTCATATTACCCTGAATGAGAAAGAAGCATCCCTTTGGTTGAGCAATACGTTCCTTATGCGGAGTTATGCATGATTTCGGATTTTGCTATAAAATTCATTCCTTCACACCTTTTTTTTCACCGCATTTTATAGATTATGGTTGGAAATTTCAACCACTCTAATCCGAAGACCTCTCCTCCCGCTTTTGTTAATATATTTGAACTTTAGTTGGACATTCACCCCTTTTTGCAGCTAAACCACCTCCGCTCCCTGTTTTGATCATGTATGGTCTGGCAATACTACATTTTCTTACCCGTTTGTGAGTAATTATGGCTGGATATTCACACCTACTTGCAGCTGAACACAATCTCTCTCGCTTTTAATTATGTTTGGATATTCGAACCTTTTCTTTACTGCTTTTTGCCAACTTTGGTCGGACGTTCACACCTTCTTGCAGCCGAACACCTCCGCTTCCGCTTTTGATGGTATATATTCGGGCATTCGAACCTTTTCTTACCAGCTTTTTACAAACGATGGTTGGACTTTCACACCTTCTTGTAGCCGAACAACTCCGCTCCCGCTATTGATTGTGTACAGTCGGGTATTTTAACCTTTTCTTACCCGCTTTTTACCAACTATGGTCGGACATTCACACCGTCTTACAGCGGAACATCTCCGCTCCCGCTTTTGATGGTGTATAGTCAGGCATTTGAACCTTTTCTTACCCGCTTTTTACAAACTATGGTCGGACATTCAAACCTTCGTGTAGCCGAAAACCTCTGCTCCCTCTTTTGATTATACATTGTCGGGCATTCGCACCTTATCTTACCCGCTTTTTACAAACTATAGTCAGACATTCACACCTTGCAGCTAAACCACCTCCGCTCCCTGTTTTGATCATGTATGGTCTGGCAATACTACATTTTCTTACCCGTTTGTGAGTAATTATGGCTGGATATTCACACCTACTTGCAGCTGAACACAATCTCTCTCGCTTTTAATTATGTTTGGATATTCGAACCTTTTCTTTACTGCTTTTTGCCAACTTTGGTCGGACGTTCACACCTTCTTGCAGCCGAACACCTCCGCTTCCGCTTTTGATGGTATATATTCGGGCATTCGAACCTTTTCTTACCAGCTTTTTACAAACGATGGTTGGACTTTCACACCTTCTTGTAGCCGAACAACTCCGCTCCCGCTATTGATTGTGTACAGTCGGGTATTTTAACCTTTTCTTACCCGCTTTTTACCAACTATGGTCGGACATTCACACCGTCTTACAGCGGAACATCTCCGCTCCCGCTTTTGATGGTGTATAGTCAGGCATTTGAACCTTTTCTTACCCGCTTTTTACAAACTATGGTCGGACATTCAAACCTTCGTGTAGCCGAAAACCTCTGCTCCCTCTTTTGATTATACATTGTCGGGCATTCGCACCTTATCTTACCCGCTTTTTACAAACTATAGTCAGACATTCACACCTTGCAGCTGAACCACCTCAGCTCCCTGTTTTGATCATGTATGGTCTGGCAATACTACCTTTTCTTACCCGTTTGTGAGTAATTATGGCTGGACATTCACACCTACTTGCAGTCGAACAGCTCTGCTCCCGCTTTTGATTATGTTTGGTTGGATATTCGAACCTTTTCTTAACTGCTTTTTACAAACTTTGGTCGGACGTTCACACCTTCTTGCAGCCGAACACCTCCGCTTCCGCTTTTGATGGTATATATTCGGGCATTCGAACCTTTTCTTACCAGCTTTTTACAAACCATGGTTGGACTTTCACATCTTCTTGTAGCCGAACACATCCGCTCCCCCTATTGATTGTGTACAGTCGGGTATTTTATCCTTTTCTTACCCACTTTTTACCAACTATGGTCGGACATTCACACCTTCTTACAGCGGAACACCTCCGCTCCCTCTTTTGATGGTGTATGTTTGGGCATTCGAACCTTTTCTTACCCGCTTTTTACAAACTATCCTCGGACATTGAAACCTTCTTGTAGCCGAACACATCCACTCCTTCTTTTGATGATGTATGCTTGGGCATTCAAACCTACTTTTTGCCCGCTTTTCATTAATTTTGGGTGGACATTCACACCTTGTCACAGCCAAACACCTCCGCTCCCTGTTTTGATCATGTATGGTTGGACATTCGCACCTTGTCTCACCCGCTTTTTGCAAACTATGGTCGGCTGTTCACAGCTTCCTCTCCACCATACTTGTATGGTGGGATGTTCACACCCAGTTGCATCCGAAGACCTCCGCCCCCACTTTTGTTGATATTTAGTTGGTCATTCGCAGCTTACCCGCTTTTGGCAAACTATGGCCTTCTTGCAGCCAAACACCTCTGATCTCGCTTTTGATAATGTAAGGTTGGGCATTCAGACCTTGCTTCACCTGCTTTTCACCAAATATAGTCGGACATTCACACCTTCTTGCAGCCGAACACTTCCGCTCCACCTTTTAGTGTTCTATCACACCTTTTTTTCACCGAATTTTATAGATTATGGTTGGAAATTCTCAACCACTCTCATCCGAAGACCTCTCCTCCCGCTTTTGTTAATATATTTGAACTTTAGTGAGACATTCACACCTTCTTGCAGCTGAACCACCTCCGCTCCCTGTTTTGATCATGTATGGTCTGGCAATACTACCTTTTCTTACCCGTTTGTGAGTAATTATGGCTGGACATTCACACCTACTTGCAGCCGAACACCACCTCTCTCGCTTTTGATGATATATGGACCGGCATTCTTACCTTTTCTAACACATTTTTCAGAAATTACGGTCGGAGATTCACACCTACTCACAGCCGAACAACTCCGCTCCCGCATTTGATGGTGTGCAGTCGGACATTCTCACCCTTTCTCATCAGCTTTTTGCAAATTATGATCTGACATTCACACCTACTTGCAGTCGAAAAGCTATGCTCCCGCTTTTGATTATGTTTGGTTGGATATTCAAACCTTTTCTTAACTGCTTTTTACAAACTTTGGTCGGACGTTCACACCTTCTTGTAGCCGAACACATCCACTCCTGCTTTTGATGATGTATGGTTGGGCATTCGCACCTTTTTTTTACCCATTTGTCAGGAATAATGGGTGGACATTCACACCTTCTTGCAGCTGAACACCTCCTCTCCCACTTATGATCATGTGCGGTTTGATTTTCGAAAATTTTCTTTCATGTTTTCTAGCAATTATTGATGGACATTTAGACCTTCTTGCAGCTGAACACCTCCGCTCCTGCTTTTGATCATACCTTGTCAGGCATTCGCACCATGTCTTACCCGCTTTTTACAAACTTTAGTCGAACATTTACACCTTTTTGCAGCCGAACACCACCTCTCTCGCTTTTGATGATGTATGGTCCGGCATTCTTTCCTTTTCTAACACATTTTTCAGCAATTATGGTCGGACATTCACACCTACTCAGAGCCGAACACCTCCGCTCCCGCATTTGATGGTGTATAGTCGGGCATTCTCACCCTTTCTCATCAGCTTTTTGCAAATTATGATCTGACATTCACACCTGCTTTTGATAATGTATGGTTGGGCATTCGCACCTTTTTTTACCCATTTTTCAGGAATTATGGGTGGACATTCACACCTTCTTGCAGCTGAACACCTCCTCTCCTTCTTATGATCATGTGCGGATGATATTCGAAAATTTTCTTTCATGTTTTAAAGCAATTATTGATGGACATTCAGACCTTCTTGCAGCTGAACCACTCTGCTCCCGCTTTTGATGGTGTATAGTCGGGCTTTCGAGCCTTTCCTTCCCGGTTTTTACAAATTATGGTTGGACATTCAGACCTTCTTGCAGCCGAACACCTCCGCTCCCTCTTTTGATCATACATTGTCGGGCATTAGCACCTTTTCTTACCCGCTTTTTACAAACCATAGTCGGACTTTCACATCTTTTAGTAGCCGAACACATCCGCTCCCGCTATTGATTGTGTACAGTCGGGTATTTTAACCTTTTCTTACCCGCTTTTTACCAACTATGGTCGGACATTCACACCTTCTTACAGCGGAACACCTCCGCTCCCTCTTTTGATGGTGTATGTTTGGGCAGTCAAACCTTTTCTTACCTGCTTTTTACAAACTATGGTCAGACATTCAACCCTTCTTGGAGCCGAACACATCCACTCCTGCTTTTGATTATGTATAGTTGGGCATTCGCACCTTTTCTTACCCATTTTCAGTAATTATGGGTGTACATTCACACCTTCTTGCAGCCAAACACCTCCGCTCCCTCTTTTGATCATACATTTTCGGGCATTCGCACCTTTTCTTACCCGCTTTTTACAAACCATGGTCGGACTTTCACACCTTTTAGTAGCCGAACAACTCCGCACCCGCTACTGATTGTGTACAGTCGGGTATTTTAACCTTTTCTTACCCGTTTTTTACCAACTATGGTCGGACATTCACACCTTCTTACAGCGGAACACCTCCGCTCCCTCCTTTGATGGTGTATGTTCGGGCATTCGAACCTTTTCTTACCCGCTTTTTACAAACTATGGTCAGACGTTCAAACCTTCTTGTAGCCGAACATATCCACTCCTGCTTTTGATGATGTATGGTTGGGCATTCAAACCTACTTGTTGCCCGCTTTTCATTAATTATGGGTGGACATTCACACCTTGTCTCAGCCAAACACCTCCGCTCCCTGTTTTGATCATGTATGGTTTGACATTCGCACCTTTGCTTACCCTCTTTTTATACTGATTGCTCAAGATTAAGTTGTTCTTTCTCAAACTACAAAATCTTTTTTAATTGTTGAAACTTGATTTGAAGTGGATAAATAAGGAAGACAAACAGTTTTAAGTCAGGCTGATAGCAATTAATTTTATAGCAAAATCTTTATTTCGTCATTTGTCGAGAGATGCTTATTGCTGAAGAAGTTCTTTCTCATTCTACAAAGTACAACGTTGTTTATCATTGAAACTTGATTAGACATGAATAAATATGAAGGACAAAGCAGTCTTAACTTGGTTTGAGTTAAGGAATTCGTTTTATAGGAGAATCCGAATTCGTGCATAACTCGTAAAATAGAGCTTATTTTCGGATTCCTGAAGAATGAGTCTGGTTCTTTCTCATAATACAAAGTTTGTTGTTTATTGTTGAAACTTCATCAGACCGTTAGATATAGTCGGACTCATCTCGACGCACGGCTTGGGATCTGGAACCAGTACTCTTGAGAGGGGTTGGACTCTCTTCCACTCTGGAGTTGCCCGTGGTGAGAGGCGCAGAGCAGGTGTGGGCATACTTATTGCCCCCCGGCTGTGTGCCAGTACATTGGGGTTTACCCCAGTGAACGAGAGGGTAGCCTCCCTCCGCCTTGGGTGGGGGGACGAGTCCTGACTGTTGTTTGTGCCTATGCGCCAAACAGCAGTTCAGAGTACCTACCCTTTTTGGAGTCTCTGGGGGAGGCACTGGAGAATGCTCCTACCGGAGACTCCCTCATTCTGCTGGGGGACTTCAATGCTCACGTGGGCAATGACAGTGAGACCTGGAGGGGTGTGATTGGGAGGAACGGCCCCCCCGATCTGAATCAGAGTGGTGTTATGTTGTTGGACTTCTGTGCCAGTCATTGACTGTCCATAACGAACACCATGTTCAGGCATAAGGGTGTCCATATGTGCACTTGGCACCAGGACACCCTTGGCCGCAGTTCGATGATCGACTTTGTGGTTGTATCATCGGACTTGCGGCCGTATGTCCTGGACACTCGGGTGAAGAGAGGGGCGGAGCTGTCAACTGATCACCACCTGGTGGTGAGTTGGCTCCGCTGGTGGGGGAGGATGCCGATCAGACCTGGCAGGCCCATACGTATTGTGAGGGTCTGCTGGGAGCGTTTGTCAGAATCCCCCGTCAGAAGGAGCTTTAACTCCCACCTCCGGCAGAGCTTCAACCATATTTGAGGTGGGGGACATTGAGTCCGAATGGGCCATGTTCCGTGACTCCATTGCCGAGGCAGCTGGTCGGAGTTGTGGCCGTAAGGTGGTCGGTGCCTGTCGTGGCGGCAACCCTCGAACCTGCTGGTGGACACCAGTGGTGAGGGAAGCCGTCAAGCTGAAGAAGGAGTCCTATCGGGCCTTTTTGGCCAGTGGGACCCTGGAAGAAGCTGATAGGTACCGACGGGCCAGACGGGCCACGGCTTCGGCGGTTGTGAGGCAAAAACTCGGGCCTGGGAGGAGTTCGGTGAGACCATGGAGAACGATTTCCGGACGGCCTCGAAAAGATTCTGGTCCACCATCCGGCGTCTCAGGGGGGGGGAAGCGGCTCACAGTCAACACTGTTTACAGTGGGGACGGGGCTTTGCTGACCTCAACTAGGGATGTTGTGAGTCGGTGGGGGGAGTACTTCGAGGAACTCCTCAATCCTACCAACACGTGCTCGGAAGAGGCAGAGTCGGAGAGCTCGGAGACGGGGCCTCCCATTTCTGGGGCTGAGGTTGCCGAGGTGGTTAAAAAGCTCCTCGGTGGCAAGGCCCCGGGGGTGGATGAGGTCCGTCCTGAGTTTCTCAAGGCTCTGGATGTTGTAGGGCTGTCTTGGCTGACACGCCTCTGCAGTATCGCGTTGACATCGGGGACAGTGCCTCTGGACTGGCAGATTGGGGTGGTGGCCCCCTTCTTTTAAAAGGGGGACCGGAGGGTGTGTTCCAACTATAGGGGTACTTATGGACAGAATTTCTAGGCGGAGCCAGGGCGTTGAGGGTGTCCCATTTGGCGACCTCAGAATCGGGTCTCTGCTTTTTGCAGATGATGTGGTTCTGTTAGCGTCGTCAGGCCGTGACCTTCAGCTCTCACTGGAGTGATTCGCAGCCGAGTGTGAAGCGGCTGGGATGAGAATCAGCACCTCCAAATCCGAGACTATGGTTCTCAGCCGGAAAAGGGTGGAATGCTCTCTCCGGGTCGGGAATGAGATCCTTCCCCAAGAGGAGGAGTTCAAGTATCTCGGGGTCTTGTTCACGAGTGACGGACGAATGGAGCGGGAGATTGACGGGCGGATCGGTGCGGCGCCTGCAGTGTTGCAGGCTCTGCACCGACCCGTCGTTGTGAAGAGGGAGCTGAGCCAGAAGGCGAAGCTCTCTACTTACTGGTCAATCTACGTTCCCATCCTCACCTATGGTCACGAGTTGTGGGTAGTGACCGAAAGAACAAGATCGCGAATACAAGCGGCCGAAATGGGTTTCCTCCGCAGGGTGTCTGGGCTCTCCCTTAGAGATAGGGTGAGAAGCTCAGTCATCCGGGAGGGGCTCGGAGTAGAACCGCTGCTCCTCCGCATTGAGAGGAGTCAGATGAGGTGGCTCGGGCATCTGGTTAGCATGCCCCCTGGGCGCCTCCCTGGGGAGGTGTTCCGGGCACGTCCCACTGGGAGGAGACCCCGGGGGAGACCCAGGACACGTTGGAGAGACTATGTCTCTCGGCTGGCCTGGGAACGCCTCGGGGTCCCCCCGGAAGAGCTGGAGGAAGTGGCCGGGGACAGAGACGTCTGGGTTTCTCTGCTCAAGCTGCTGCCCCCGCGACCCGACCCCCGGATAAGCGGCAGATGATGGATGGATGGATGGATATATCCTCCACCAACCAGACTTACAACCCCCGACTACGGTAGCAGAATTTCTAAGCATCTGTACCCCAAAACTACTATCAAAAATATATAAATTATTGTCTAAGATAGATGACACAATGTCTCTTCCATCCTCAAAATGGGAGGCAGATTTATCCATCAGTTCTGGTCATAGCTTCTAACCACAAATATGTTTGAACACCTTCATAAAGACTCGAAATCCTAATTTACAGCTCATACAATACAAAATCCTTCATAGAACACACTATACAGGACAAAGGATGTTCAGGATGGGTCTAACACACTCAAACATCTGTTCACATTGCACAGATAACACACCTGATGATTATGCACACGCTTTGTGGTTTTTCTGCGCCTGTCCAGAAGTTCTGGCTTGAAGTCTGTGAGGACCTATCAACATGGCTAAAGTGTAGCATCCCTGCATGCCCCACACTGTGCATACTGGGTGACTTAGACAACATCAACATGGAAATTAACTCAGCACACATGGTTGTCACAGTGTTATGTATCGCAAAGAAAACTATTCTCATGAACTGGAAAGCGAAGAACAATCTGTGTATTAACCAGTTTAGAAATTTTCTTTTAGATTATATTAGCATGGAAACAATGTCTGCCTCCTCAAAACATCAATTGGCTGAATTTCATTCTCTCTGGTCCCCTCTGATTAGTTTTATCACATAGTGGTGGTGGTGGGTTGCTGGGTGATGGTGGGTCTCAGGCCCGGGCTGCTGCGACTGGTGTGACCGGGTGGTTTGTTTGTTTGTTTTTTGATGTTGTTTGTTTGTTTTTTGTAGAGGTCCTCCTGGGTGGGGTTGGGTTGAGTGGGGTGGGGCGGGATGGGTACCTTCTGGGGGTACAGTAGCTCCCGGAATATGGTCGCTGCAGGCCCCGAGCCTGGTGGACATCAGGCCCTCCTGCCCATTGTTGGCTCCCAGGTAGCGGGGATGCCTATTGCAGCCAGTCCCTGGCTGCCCTCTCTGGGGGAGAGTAGCTCCCCCGTTATATATCCCCATACCCCTCTCCCTTCTGGCTCCTGTACACAGCACACACTCACACATGAAGGGTTTTGGGGGCGTGTGTGTTCGGTGGGGTGCAGTGGATGGGGCCACGTAGGTGGTCCCCTTTGGTTGCACTCTGCAGTTCCCTGCCCCTGTTTTAATTACACCTTAGACATTAGTACTTATCAAACACACTCACACACACACATTAGGTCTTGGGGGGTGGTTACACTGAGTGGCATCTGGTGGGCGGGGCTCTTTGGGTATGTAGGCTGCCCAGAGTGCCGCGCTCCCAGTTCTACAAGTTTGGCTGCCCCTCAATTTTAATTGCTCACTATTAGAAAATATTGAAGAGCCAGAAGGGTGAGGGGAGGGGTCTTCTTCGCACACCCCTGCTTCCTGGTGTCTGCTCGGGGCAGGAGGGGCCAGGAGGATTAATTAATTGTTCTGCTGGTTCGGGGTCTGTGGTGGCTGGGGGGTTGCTGGCCTCCTGGTGTGCCCGCTGCACTACACCCCAGCAGAGTCGAGGGAGGTAGGATGTGTGGATGTGTGGATGTATGGGACGTGAAAGTGTGTGTGGTAATGATTGGGCCTGGATCTGGGACTTGCTGTCGCCTGGCCTGCCTGTGTTTCTCCCGATGGGGCATCAGCGTTGCCTCTCCCCACTGCTCGCGACTTCACCCACCTGTGGGCACGTCTTGACTCCCAGGGCACTTGGCCAGGGGCGCTGGGGCAGGCGCTGACCCACTTTGTGGCTGTCTGGGGCGCTTGGCCCTCCTGGGTATTGGGTGGGGCCTCTGCCGGGGGGTTTGGGGGCGCTCGGGCTCCTGGGGCCCAGGTCAAGTGCACAGCCCATGTCTGGGCAGCTGGGGCCTGGCGGGGTCGGTGGGCTGTTACCCCTGGTTCCCGGAGTGCCTCTGCCCTATGCTTATGGGGGCTCTTTCCGGGGGCTTCCTCTGCAGTCTTCTGGGTGGATGCGTGGTTGCCCCTGCGGTGGGCTTCCTGGGTTCTGTGCTCTGTGGGGGCTGCTGGTGGCCTGGGTCTTGTGGCCCTCTCTGCCTGCTTCTGATTGCTTGGGGGGGGGGGGGCTGTGGATTGTGGCCCTGTACGCTTATACACTCATAACTAAGCACGGTTATCATGTAGGTCCTGTGCCATGGGTGTTGCATGTTCTCACACACACACATTCATTAGTCCAGTAGCATGGTCACTAAGCAGATGATGTATTATCATGTCGTCTCAGGTCATCTATATCCACAGCTGTGTTGTATTTGATTGCCGCTTCTTGTGCTTGTTTTTGTTTGTTTGTGTGTTTGTTTTTTCTCTGCTTGTCTGCTTTCAGGTGCTCCTGGTGGGGCTAAGGCTGGATTCCCCTCATAGGCCATGGATTGTTGTCTGTTTTGTTTTTTACAGGTGTAGCAGCTGGTTGTCTGGTTTTTGTTTCTATTTTTGTTCTGTTTCCTCTTCTTTCCTCTTCTTCTTTCCTTGTCCCCCGGTCCGGTTCAGTTCAGTTCATGTCATATATTGTAAACAGAAATAAATAAATGGGCATCAAGGGGAGCTTTACATTTATAAAACTTCCCTTGGCAAAACAAATCTGTTTGGCATCAAAGGTATTCAGACTACAATTCTTCTGACATAATGCTGAACAGGACAAGGGGAAAAAAAAGTAAAGAAGACAGTTCTGCCGAAAGCCAGGGATAGACCTGTTCTAAGTTCTATACTTTTTAAAAGGGGCGTGTTTATCAACTATGGAATTAGAAGATTTACAAAAATGGTCAAGTGCTAGATCTTCATCTGGGATTTTAACAGTGTCATATAACTATTCAACAGATCAGTTAAAAAAAAGCCTGCTCATGGAGATGTTTCAGGATCTGGATACCAAGCGTGGACCTAATGTTTTCATTTTTGCAATTCTGATACAGGCTATTGAGCAGTGATAACTAACACCAAGTTCAGATACTGCGGATTTTCTACCTTTGATTTGTTAAGATTGAGCCAATCAGGGACAACCTTGAAGGATCTCTTTGGTTTTGTAGGATCTGTAATTACCTGAGAAAGGTTGATATTGGTACACACCTTTTTTAAATGATCAGAGGCAGAGTTCAACTTGTTTAAATTAAAATTGCCACACAGAGATTGGGTTTAGGCCACATGCACACAGAATGATATCAAGAAATATAAGAAATATTAAACATTTACACATAGATTTTTGAATATATGTAGAGGAATGATACTTTGAAATGTGCTCATTGCGGAGTTATGATCAGTTGAGTAATGAAGGTTGAACTATTCTGGGAAAGAGGTTCTATTCCCAGCATCATGATGGACACTCCTGATATAGAAGTTTCGCTAACGCATTTGAATTGTTTTACTATTTTCATATGCATGTGCAATGAAGAATTGCTTGCTGCTGATAAATGCAAAGAAGAACAGCTTACACATAGATGCTCACATATAGGCTGCTGAATGCAATGAAGACCTGCTTATCAAGTAAAGTTCAATGTCAATGTGTAATATTCAATTAGGATTTGCAAAACAGTGAAGTTAAACAATTAATGGGTCCATAGTCGGTATGAGAAGACTACAGGAATATTTACCTGGGTGTACGTTCAAACAGAGATGAGAAAATTGCGATAAATAATTGTTTGTTTGTTTGTTAGTATGTATATGAATGTTATGTGTATAAACTGTGTTGAGTTATAGTTACTCAGTAGTGTCTCAGTGAAACAACCGACGGGGGAAGCCTTGCGGTGACAACAAAAGCAGTGTTTTACTGATCAGTCAAGTTGCTCCAGTGTACTCCATACAAACTGGTTGGCTACTGAAGGGATAGAAAATGGGGAATACTTGTTTTAAAGCAAACAAGGAATTAGATGGGAAAAATACATGTTTTAACGGGACCCAGACAATATTAAATACTCAGACAGATGGGAGAAGAAGTGTAGTTTTGTAGGAAATCACAAAATTATTACATAGAATTAGTGAAATCAATTGAAGAATGCCTTTCTGAAGAGCTGTTTACCACAGAATAGCAGCTTTGCGACCAAGCACATTGTAGATCGCTTTACTGCCAAAATGATCTAATTTAATGGATTGGTTTAGACATGCATAACAGCATTTTAAGAACAAAGAGAGAAACAAAAAGGGACAACGCTTCATGGTGGAAGGTGATGTATAAATAACTGTGTATATGATGAAGGGGGTGGCAACACCCATTCCGAAATCCCGCCATTCCGACATCCCGCTATTCCGACATCCCACCATTCCGACATACCACCATTCCGACATGCAAACGTCCCACCATTCCGACATCCCACCATTGCGACATCCCGCTATTCTGACGTTCAAATGTCCCACCATTCCGACAAGGCTTTCCGTATAAGGAAATTTGTGTTACTCAACAGGTGAGTCCCTTCTTTCTGTTCATGCAATTTATATGTTTAACATGTTTATAGACAAGCGTTATTAAAAACACAAAGTCTCGGCAACTGGAGGAGGAGAAGCAGTCCGCGGTGGTTTTCAATCACACACTCCAATGCCACTTGTTTCAACTTCCGAAAATTTAATCCAGGAAAAAAAGGCTTACAAACATGGACCAAAACGGCTCCATAACACGCACAAGAATCCAAAAGAAACGAAAGTTAACTAAAAGAAAGCAAATAAACAGTATGAAGTGGTCAAAATTGGTTTTACGCATGCCTATGTGCGTCTGGCACATGCGTCTTCGGGCTCTCCCACGTTGGTTTGTGGATGAAAGCTATATGTTCAGCTGTAATGTCATGTAAAATCAATCTCTACATGACATTTAGTCCCAGGTGTGACCAGTTAGGTCCTTAAGATATCAACAGGCTGTATAAAGCTACAACCGTTGCGGCTGTGTGTTTGTGCCAAATGCGCAAAACCCATCCGCGCTTCCCAAAATTGGAGTGAGTACTCATAAATCACGTGAATATCATGAATAAACGTTTTTACTGCATTTTGTTGTGTTTTATACGTTCTATGCTGTCATTTCTCTCTTCTCCTATTGGCAAGGCAAGGCAGAGTGCTCGCAACTGTGTCCTGTGCAGTAGCCGTGATATCTGTAATTGCAATTATTACTTTTGCATATGATGACAGCGTGCAAAAGACGCATGGGCTCTGTGGAGAGCTCCGCTCCAGCTGGCTGCTGTGACAGCTCACTGACACTGTATTTCTGCTTAATCAGTTTCAGTCTCGCCAGAGTTACATTAATATCTGTATTTTTATATTTGAAATTCAGGGGATTTTGATAATAGATTATTAAAGTTTGTTTGCGAGGCTGTGGCCTCTGCATGTGCAAAGCTTGTGCGCCAAACTTTAGGGCGTATTTGCGCCGGCATATCATTAGTGCAAAATGTTTTGGGTAAAAAATAGGCTATTAAAAGGAACTGTCGGAATGGCGGTATGTTAAAAAAAACAAAAAACATACCGCCATTCCGACCATAGGAGGAAAAAAGTGTCGGAAAAGTGTGGGACGTTTGATAAAAAATTAAGTGTCGCCATTCCGACAATTGGAGACCCATGTCGGAATGGCGAGATGTCGGAATGGCAGCATGTAACCATGATGAAGGAGAGACCATTTGAGCAGCACAGCCATTTCGCAGCACAGGGACAGCAATCCAAGTTACAGGATCTCCCACGTGGTATCACCTGTCACATTGTGTCAAGGCATCAAAAGAAGAAAAAATCACCAAACTCAAGGACAAAAAGACAAAGACTCCGGTGAACGAAGACAGAGGACTGACAAACCAGAAATACAAAAGGATTCTCGATATCAAGATCCAGAAGAAGAGGCTAACAATGCCACGAACACTTACGATGCTGGGAATGATGCCAGCAATGAACAGAGAAGAAGATTCAGTGTCATCAATCTGCATTACGTGCCTCTAATGAGGGGGTGAATATAGAATCCTCAACGATTACAACGTCTCTGGGAACTGTGACAACAACAAGGTTTAAACCATTTTGATATATATTGTAACCTATTGTCTAAGGAATAGTGCTGAAAATGAGGTAAATCTAATCCACCACTGTCCTTGGTCTTCTGTAGGGTTTTTAAACTAATATGTGGTGGTTTGTTTTTCCACAGAAATTTGGAGATGCATGAATCTAGTGACTTAAACCAAGTAGCAGATGGTTTTATGGGGATCATTGAGAACAAATAGTTAACTTTTGGTAGTATCATCATTTTAATGGATGTAACTCTCCCCATGAGTGATATAGGTAAGGACTTCCAACGAGAGATCGTCCTCTACTGTCTTTAATAATTGCATATAATTTAGCTTTGTTAGCTCTGAGAGCCTGGAGGAAATGTTTATGCCTAAATATCTAATATTTCCTGACTGTAAAGTGATCGCAGGTATATTATGGACCCTACAGTTAATGGGCAGAACTGTGGTCTTAGACCAGTTGATAGAGTAGTCAGAAAGTGCTGAGAATTTATTTATGAGTGTGATCGTGTGACTGAGAGACGTCTGTGAGTTCTGAAGGAAAAGTAATACATCATCAGCATAAAGACTTATTTTATGATCAATATTTTGGGATTAATTACTCACAAACGGGTAAGAAAAGGTAGTATTGCCAGACCATACATGATCAAAACAGGGAGCGGAGGTGGTTCAGCTGCAAGGTGTGAATGTCTGACTATAGTTTGTAAAAAGCGGGTAAGATAAGGTGCGAATGCCCGACAATGTATGATCAAAAGAGGGAGCGGAGGGTTTTGGCTACAAGAAGGTTTGAATATCCAACCATAGTTTGTAAAAAGCGGGTAAGAAAAGGTTACCATACATCATCAAAAGCAGGAGTGGATGTGTTCGGCTACAAGAAGATTTGAATGTCCATCAATAATTGCTTTAAAACATGAAAGAAAATTTTCGAATATCAAACCGCACATGATCATAAGCGGGAGAGGAGTTGTTCACCTGCAAGAAGGTGTGAATGTCCACCCATAATTACTGAAAAATGGGTAAGAAAAGGTGAAAATGCCCAACCATACATCATCAAAAGCAGGAGTGGATGTGTTCGGCTACAAGAAAGTTTGAATGTCCGACCATAGTTTGTAAAAAGCGGGTAAGAAAAGGTTCGAATGCCCGAACATAGACCATCAAAAGAGGGAGCGGAGGTGTTCCGCTGTAAGAAGGTGTAAATGTCCGACCATAGTTGGTAAAAAACGGGTAAGAAAAGGTTAAAATACCCGACTGTACACAATCAATAGGGGGAGCGGAGTTGTTTGGCTACAAGAAGGTGTGAAAGTCCGACCACGGTTTGTAAAAAGCGGGTAAGAAAAGGTTCGAATGCCCGAATATATACCATCAAAAGTGGAAGTGGATGTGTTCGGCTGCAAGAAGGTGTGAACGTCCGACCAAAGTTTGTAAAAAGCAGTTAAGAAATGGTTCGAATATCCAACCAAACATAATCAAAAGCGGGAGCAGAGCTGTTCGACTGCAAGTAGGTGTGAATGTCAGATCATAATTTGCAAAAAGCTGATGAGAAAGGGTGAGAATGCCCGGCTATACACCATCAAATGCGGGAGCGGAAGTGTTCGGCTGTGAGTAGGTGTGAATGTCCAACCATAATTGCTGAAAAATGTGTTAGAAGAGACTAGAATGCCGGACAAGACATCATCAAATGCGAGAGCGGAGTTGTTCGGCTGTGAGTAGGTGTGAATCTCCGAGCATAGTTTGTAAAAAGGGGGTAAGAATAGGTTCGAATGTCCGAACATACACTATCAAAACAGGGAGCTGAGGTGGCTCAGCTGCAAGGTGTGAATGTCTGACTATAGTTTGTAAATAAGGTGCGAATGCCCAACAATGTATAATCAAAAGAGGGAGCGGAGGTTTTCGGCTACAAGAAGGTTTGAATGTCCGACCATAGTTTGTAAAAAGCGGGTAAGAAAAGGTTCAAATGCCTGACTGTACACCATCAAAAGCGGGAGCAGAGTTGTTCCGCTGTAAGACGGTGTGAATGTCCGACCATATTTGGTAAAAAGCGGGTAAGAAAAGGTTAAAATACCCGACAGTACACAATCAATAGCGGGAGAGGAGGTGTTCAGCTGCAAGAAGGTGTGAAAGTCCACCCATAATTACTGAAAAATGGGTAAGAAAAGGTGCGAATGCCAAACCATACATTATCAAAAGCAGGTGTGAATGTCAGATCATAATTTGCAAAAAGCTGATGAGAAAGGGTGAGAATGCCCGACTATACACCATCAAATGCGGGAGCGGAGTTGTTCGGCTGTGAGTAAGTGTGAATCTCCGACCATAATTGCTGAAAAATGTGTTAGAAAAGGTAAGAATGCCGGTCCATACATCATCAAAAGCGGGAGAGGTGGTGTTCGGCTGCAAGTAGGTGTGAATGTCCAGCCATAATTACTAACAAACGGGTAAGAAAAGGTAGTATTGCCAGACCATACATGATCAAAACAGGGAGCGGAGGTGGTTCAGCTGCAAGAAGGTGTGAATGTCCGACTAAAGTTCAAATATATTAACAAAAGCGGGAGGAGAGGTTTTCGGATGAGAGTGGTTGAGAATTTCCAACCATAATCTATAAAATGCGGTGAAAAAAAAGGTGTGATAGAACACTAAAAGGTGGAGCGGAAGTGTTCGGCTGCAAGAAGGTGTGAATGTCCGACTATATTTGGTGAAAAGCAGGTGAAGCAAGGTCTGAATGCCCAACCTTACATTATCAAAAGCGAGATCAGAGGTGTTTGGCTGCAAGAAGGCCATAGTTTGCCAAAAGCGGGTAAGCTGCGAATGACCGACTAAATATCAACAAAAGGTCTTCGGATGCAAGTGGGTGTGAATATCCCACCATACAAGTATGGTGTAGAGGAAGCTGTGAACAGCCGACCATAGTTGGCAAAAAGCGGGTGAGAAAAGGTGCGAATGTCCAACCATACATGATCAAAACAGGGAGCGGAGGTGTTTGGCTGTGACAAGGTGTGAATGTCCACCCAAAATTAATGAAAAGCGGGCAACAAGTAGGTTTGAATGCCCAACCATACATCATCAAAAGCAGGAGTGGATGTGTTCGGCTACAAGAAGGTTTGAATGTCCGAGCATAGTTTGTAAAAAGCGGGTAAGACAAGGTGCGAATGCCTGACAATATATGATCAAAAGAGGGAGTGGAGGTCTTCGGCTGCAAGGTCTGAATGTCCAACCATAATTTTTAAAAACCGGGTAAGAAAAGGCTCGAAATTCCGACTATACACAATCAAAAGCGGGAGCGGGAGGTTTTCAGCTGCAAATCCTTCACTCAAACCAAGTGAAAACTGCTTTGTCCTTCATATTTATCAATGTCTAGATCGACTTCAACAAAGAACAACATTGTACTTTGCAGTAAAGAAAGAGCAAATCAAAAGGAATCCGAGAATAAGCTTATTTTCATGAGTTCTGCACGATTATTGATTTTACTATAAATGAATGCCTTCACTCAAACTATGTTAAAACTGCTTTGTCCTTCATATTTATCAATGTCTAGATTGACTTCAACAAAGAACAACACTGGATTTTGCAGTAGAAGAAAGAGCAACACTGAAGGATCAGTAATCCGAGAATAAACTTATTTTCATACGTTCTGCATGATTTGGGATTTTATGTATAAAATGAATTCCTTCACTCAAACCAAGTTAAAACTGCTTTGTCCTTCATATTTATCAATGTCTAGATCGACTTCAACAAAGAACAACATTGTATTTTGCAGTAGAAGAAAAAGCAACACTGAAGGATCAGGAATCCGAGAATAAGCTTCTTTTCATACGTTCTGCATGATTTGGGATTTTATGTATAAAATGAATTCCTTCACTCAAACCAAGTGAAAACTGCTTTGTCCTTCATATTTATCAATGTCTAGATTTACTTCAACAAAGAACAACATTGTATTTTGCAGTAGTAGAAAGAGCAACACTTGAAGGAACAGGAATCCGAGAATAAGCTTATTTTCATACGTTCTGCATGATTTGGGATTTTATGTATAAAATGAATTCCTTTACTCAAACTATGTTAAAACTGCTTTGTCCTTCATATTTATCAATGTCTAGATTGACTTCAACAAAGAACAACATTGTATTTTGCAGTAGAAGAAATAGCAACACTGAAGGATCAGTAATCCGAAAACACGCTTATTTTCATACGTTCTGCTTGATTTGGGATTTTGCTATAAAATTAATTCCTTCACTCAAACAAAGTGGAAACTGCTTTGTCCTTCATATTTATCAATGTCTATATCGATTTCAACAAAGAACAAGGCTGTATTTTGCAGTATAGGAAAGAGCAACACTGGAGGATCAGGAATCCGAGAATAAGCTTACTTTCATGAGTCCTGCACGATTTCGGATTTTCCTATAAAATGAATTGCTTTGCTCAAACCAACTTAAAATTGCTTTGTCCTTCATAGTTATCCATGTCTAAAATGTATCAAGCATAAAGTTCCTCATATTACCCTGAATGAGAAAGAAGCATCCCTTTGGTTGAGCAATACGTTCCTTATGCGGAGTTATGCATGATTTCGGATTTTGCTATAAAATTCATTCCTTCACACCTTTTTTTTCACCGCATTTTATAGATTATGGTTGGAAATTTCAACCACTCTAATCCGAAGACCTCTCCTCCCGCTTTTGTTAATATATTTGAACTTTAGTTGGACATTCACCCCTTTTTGCAGCTAAACCACCTCCGCTCCCTGTTTTGATCATGTATGGTCTGGCAATACTACATTTTCTTACCCGTTTGTGAGTAATTATGGCTGGATATTCACACCTACTTGCAGCTGAACACAATCTCTCTCGCTTTTAATTATGTTTGGATATTCGAACCTTTTCTTTACTGCTTTTTGCCAACTTTGGTCGGACGTTCACACCTTCTTGCAGCCGAACACCTCCGCTTCCGCTTTTGATGGTATATATTCGGGCATTCGAACCTTTTCTTACCAGCTTTTTACAAACGATGGTTGGACTTTCACACCTTCTTGTAGCCGAACAACTCCGCTCCCGCTATTGATTGTGTACAGTCGGGTATTTTAACCTTTTCTTACCCGCTTTTTACCAACTATGGTCGGACATTCACACCGTCTTACAGCGGAACATCTCCGCTCCCGCTTTTGATGGTGTATAGTCAGGCATTTGAACCTTTTCTTACCCGCTTTTTACAAACTATGGTCGGACATTCAAACCTTCGTGTAGCCGAAAACCTCTGCTCCCTCTTTTGATTATACATTGTCGGGCATTCGCACCTTATCTTACCCGCTTTTTACAAACTATAGTCAGACATTCACACCTTGCAGCTGAACCACCTCAGCTCCCTGTTTTGATCATGTATGGTCTGGCAATACTACCTTTTCTTACCCGTTTGTGAGTAATTATGGCTGGACATTCACACCTACTTGCAGTCGAACAGCTCTGCTCCCGCTTTTGATTATGTTTGGTTGGATATTCGAACCTTTTCTTAACTGCTTTTTACAAACTTTGGTCGGACGTTCACACCTTCTTGCAGCCGAACACCTCCGCTTCCGCTTTTGATGGTATATATTCGGGCATTCGAACCTTTTCTTACCAGCTTTTTACAAACCATGGTTGGACTTTCACATCTTCTTGTAGCCGAACACATCCGCTCCCCCTATTGATTGTGTACAGTCGGGTATTTTAACCTTTTCTTACCCACTTTTTACCAACTATGGTCGGACATTCACACCTTCTTACAGCGGAACACCTCCGCTCCCTCTTTTGATGGTGTATGTTTGGGCATTCGAACCTTTTCTTACCCGCTTTTTACAAACTATCCTCGGACATTGAAACCTTCTTGTAGCCGAACACATCCACTCCTTCTTTTGATGATGTATGCTTGGGCATTCAAACCTACTTTTTGCCCGCTTTTCATTAATTTTGGGTGGACATTCACACCTTGTCACAGCCAAACACCTCCGCTCCCTGTTTTGATCATGTATGGTTGGACATTCGCACCTTGTCTCACCCGCTTTTTGCAAACTATGGTCGGCTGTTCACAGCTTCCTCTCCACCATACTTGTATGGTGGGATGTTCACACCCAGTTGCATCCGAAGACCTCCGCCCCCACTTTTGTTGATATTTAGTTGGTCATTCGCAGCTTACCCGCTTTTGGCAAACTATGGCCTTCTTGCAGCCAAACACCTCTGATCTCGCTTTTGATAATGTAAGGTTGGGCATTCAGACCTTGCTTCACCTGCTTTTCACCAAATATAGTCGGACATTCACACCTTCTTGCAGCCGAACACTTCCGCTCCACCTTTTAGTGTTCTATCACACCTTTTTTTCACCGAATTTTATAGATTATGGTTGGAAATTCTCAACCACTCTCATCCGAAGACCTCTCCTCCCGCTTTTGTTAATATATTTGAACTTTAGTGAGACATTCACACCTTCTTGCAGCTGAACCACCTCCGCTCCCTGTTTTGATCATGTATGGTCTGGCAATACTACCTTTTCTTACCCGTTTGTGAGTAATTATGGCTGGACATTCACACCTACTTGCAGCCGAACACCACCTCTCTCGCTTTTGATGATGTATGGACCGGCATTCTTACCTTTTCTAACACATTTTTCAGAAATTACGGTCGGAGATTCACACCTACTCACAGCCGAACAACTCCGCTCCCGCATTTGATGGTGTGCAGTCGGACATTCTCACCCTTTCTCATCAGCTTTTTGCAAATTATGATCTGACATTCACACCTACTTGCAGTCGAAAAGCTATGCTCCCGCTTTTGATTATGTTTGGTTGGATATTCAAACCTTTTCTTAACTGCTTTTTACAAACTTTGGTCGGACGTTCACACCTTCTTGTAGCCGAACACATCCACTCCTGCTTTTGATGATGTATGGTTGGGCATTCGCACCTTTTTTTTACCCATTTGTCAGGAATAATGGGTGGACATTCACACCTTCTTGCAGCTGAACACCTCCTCTCCCACTTATGATCATGTGCGGTTTGATTTTCGAAAATTTTCTTTCATGTTTTCTAGCAATTATTGATGGACATTTAGACCTTCTTGCAGCTGAACACCTCCGCTCCTGCTTTTGATCATACCTTGTCAGGCATTCGCACCATGTCTTACCCGCTTTTTACAAACTTTAGTCGAACATTTACACCTTTTTGCAGCCGAACACCACCTCTCTCGCTTTTGATGATGTATGGTCCGGCATTCTTTCCTTTTCTAACACATTTTTCAGCAATTATGGTCGGACATTCACACCTACTCAGAGCCGAACACCTCCGCTCCCGCATTTGATGGTGTATAGTCGGGCATTCTCACCCTTTCTCATCAGCTTTTTGCAAATTATGATCTGACATTCACACCTGCTTTTGATAATGTATGGTTGGGCATTCGCACCTTTTTTTACCCATTTTTCAGGAATTATGGGTGGACATTCACACCTTCTTGCAGCTGAACACCTCCTCTCCTTCTTATGATCATGTGCGGATGATATTCGAAAATTTTCTTTCATGTTTTAAAGCAATTATTGATGGACATTCAGACCTTCTTGCAGCTGAACCACTCTGCTCCCGCTTTTGATGGTGTATAGTCGGGCTTTCGAGCCTTTCCTTCCCGGTTTTTACAAATTATGGTTGGACATTCAGACCTTCTTGCAGCCGAACACCTCCGCTCCCTCTTTTGATCATACATTGTCGGGCATTAGCACCTTTTCTTACCCGCTTTTTACAAACCATAGTCGGACTTTCACATCTTTTAGTAGCCGAACACATCCGCTCCCGCTATTGATTGTGTACAGTCGGGTATTTTAACCTTTTCTTACCCGCTTATTACCAACTATGGTCGGACATTCACACCTTCTTACAGCGGAACACCTCCGCTCCCTCTTTTGATGGTGTATGTTTGGGCAGTCAAACCTTTTCTTACCTGCTTTTTACAAACTATGGTCAGACATTCAACCCTTCTTGGAGCCGAACACATCCACTCCTGCTTTTGATTATGTATAGTTGGGCATTCGCACCTTTTCTTACCCATTTTTCAGTAATTATGGGTGTACATTCACACCTTCTTGCAGCCAAACACCTCCGCTCCCTCTTTTGATCATACATTTTCGGGCATTCGCACCTTTTCTTACCCGCTTTTTACAAACCATGGTCGGACTTTCACACC
Organism: Leuresthes tenuis; assembly: GCF_036924035.1. NCBI lineage: Eukaryota > Metazoa > Chordata > Actinopteri > Atheriniformes > Atherinopsidae > Leuresthes > Leuresthes tenuis. The sequence continues at coordinate 640,499 of NW_027325396.1, read as the reverse complement.
TTTTAGTAGCCGAACAACTCCGCACCCGCTACTGATTGTGTACAGTCGGGTATTTTAACCTTTTCTTACCCGTTTTTTACCAACTATGGTCGGACATTCACACCTTCTTACAGCGGAACACCTCCGCTCCCTCCTTTGATGGTGTATGTTCGGGCATTCGAACCTTTTCTTACCCGCTTTTTACAAACTATGGTCAGACGTTCAAACCTTCTTGTAGCCGAACATATCCACTCCTGCTTTTGATGATGTATGGTTGGGCATTCAAACCTACTTGTTGCCCGCTTTTCATTAATTATGGGTGGACATTCACACCTTGTCTCAGCCAAACACCTCCGCTCCCTGTTTTGATCATGTATGGTTTGACATTCGCACCTTTGCTTACCCTCTTTTTATACTGATTGCTCAAGATTAAGTTGTTCTTTCTCAAACTACAAAATCTTTTTTAATTGTTGAAACTTGATTTGAAGTGGATAAATAAGGAAGACAAACAGTTTTAAGTCAGGCTGATAGCAATTAATTTTATAGCAAAATCTTTATTTCGTCATTTGTCGAGAGATGCTTATTGCTGAAGAAGTTCTTTCTCATTCTACAAAGTACAACGTTGTTTATCATTGAAACTTGATTAGACATGAATAAATATGAAGGACAAAGCAGTCTTAACTTGGTTTGAGTTAAGGAATTCGTTTTATAGGAGAATCCGAATTCGTGCATAACTCGTAAAATAGAGCTTATTTTCGGATTCCTGAAGAATGAGTCTGGTTCTTTCTCATAATACAAAGTTTGTTGTTTATTGTTGAAACTTCATCAGACCGTTAGATATAGTCGGACTCATCTCGACGCACGGCTTGGGATCTGGAACCAGTACTCTTGAGAGGGGTTGGACTCTCTTCCACTCTGGAGTTGCCCGTGGTGAGAGGCGCAGAGCAGGTGTGGGCATACTTATTGCCCCCCGGCTGTGTGCCAGTACATTGGGGTTTACCCCAGTGAACGAGAGGGTAGCCTCCCTCCGCCTTGGGTGGGGGGACGAGTCCTGACTGTTGTTTGTGCCTATGCGCCAAACAGCAGTTCAGAGTACCTACCCTTTTTGGAGTCTCTGGGGGAGGCACTGGAGAATGCTCCTACCGGAGACTCCCTCATTCTGCTGGGGGACTTCAATGCTCACGTGGGCAATGACAGTGAGACCTGGAGGGGTGTGATTGGGAGGAACGGCCCCCCCGATCTGAATCAGAGTGGTGTTATGTTGTTGGACTTCTGTGCCAGTCATAGACTGTCCATAACGAACACCATGTTCAGGCATAAGGGTGTCCATATGTGCACTTGGCACCAGGACACCCTTGGCCGCAGTTCGATGATCGACTTTGTGGTTGTATCATCGGACTTGCGGCCGTATGTCCTGGACACTCGGGTGAAGAGAGGGGCGGAGCTGTCAACTGATCACCACCTGGTGGTGAGTTGGCTCCGCTGGTGGGGGAGGATGCCGATCAGACCTGGCAGGCCCATACGTATTGTGAGGGTCTGCTGGGAGCGTTTGTCAGAATCCCCCGTCAGAAGGAGCTTTAACTCCCACCTCCGGCAGAGCTTCAACCATATTTGAGGTGGGGGACATTGAGTCCGAATGGGCCATGTTCCGTGACTCCATTGCCGAGGCAGCTGGTCGGAGTTGTGGCCGTAAGGTGGTCGGTGCCTGTCGTGGCGGCAACCCTCGAACCTGCTGGTGGACACCAGTGGTGAGGGAAGCCGTCAAGCTGAAGAAGGAGTCCTATCGGGCCTTTTTGGCCAGTGGGACCCTGGAAGAAGCTGATAGGTACCGACGGGCCAGACGGGCCACGGCTTCGGCGGTTGTGAGGCAAAAACTCGGGCCTGGGAGGAGTTCGGTGAGACCATGGAGAACGATTTCCGGACGGCCTCGAAAAGATTCTGGTCCACCATCCGGCGTCTCAGGGGGGGGGAAGCGGCTCACAGTCAACACTGTTTACAGTGGGGACGGGGCTTTGCTGACCTCAACTAGGGATGTTGTGAGTCGGTGGGGGGAGTACTTCGAGGAACTCCTCAATCCTACCAACACGTGCTCGGAAGAGGCAGAGTCGGAGAGCTCGGAGACGGGGCCTCCCATTTCTGGGGCTGAGGTTGCCGAGGTGGTTAAAAAGCTCCTCGGTGGCAAGGCCCCGGGGGTGGATGAGGTCCGTCCTGAGTTTCTCAAGGCTCTGGATGTTGTAGGGCTGTCTTGGCTGACACGCCTCTGCAGTATCGCGTTGACATCGGGGACAGTGCCTCTGGACTGGCAGATTGGGGTGGTGGCCCCCTTCTTTTAAAAGGGGGACCGGAGGGTGTGTTCCAACTATAGGGGTATCACACTCCTCAGCCTCCCTGGTAAGGTCTATTCGGGGGTATTGGAGAGGAGGATCCGTCGGATAATCGAGCCTCGGATTCAGGAGATGCAGTGTGGCTTTTGTCCTGGCCGTGGAACAGTGGACCAGCTCTATACCCTCGGCAGGATCCTGGAGGGTGCATGGGAGTTCGCCCAACCAGTCTACATGTGTTTTGTGGACTTGGAGAAAGCGTTCGACCGTGTCCCTCGTGGAGTCCTGTGGGGGGTGCTCCGGGAATATGGAGTGCCGGACCCCTTGATAGGGGCCGTTCGGTCTCTGTATGACCGGTGCCAGAGTTTGGTCCGCATTGCCGGCAGTAAGTCGGATACGTTTCCGGTGAGAGTTGGACTCCGTCAGGGCTGCCCTTTGTCACCGATTCTGTTCCTAACTTTTATGGACAGAATTTCTAGGCGGAGCCAGGGCGTTGAGGGTGTCCCATTTGGCGACCTCAGAATCGGGTCTCTGCTTTTTGCAGATGATGTGGTTCTGTTAGCGTCGTCAGGCCGTGACCTTCAGCTCTCACTGGAGTGATTCGCAGCCGAGTGTGAAGCGGCTGGGATGAGAATCAGCACCTCCAAATCCGAGACTATGGTTCTCAGCCGGAAAAGGGTGGAATGCTCTCTCCGGGTCGGGAATGAGATCCTTCCCCAAGAGGAGGAGTTCAAGTATCTCGGGGTCTTGTTCACGAGTGACGGACGAATGGAGCGGGAGATTGACGGGCGGATCGGTGCGGCGCCTGCAGTGTTGCAGGCTCTGCACCGACCCGTCGTTGTGAAGAGGGAGCTGAGCCAGAAGGCGAAGCTCTCCACTTACTGGTCAATCTACGTTCCCATCCTCACCTATGGTCACGAGTTGTGGGTAGTGACCGAAAGAACAAGATCGCGAATACAAGCGGCCGAAATGGGTTTCCTCCGCAGGGTGTCTGGGCTCTCCCTTAGAGATAGGGTGAGAAGCTCAGTCATCCGGGAGGGGCTCGGAGTAGAACCGCTGCTCCTCCGCATTGAGAGGAGTCAGATGAGGTGGCTCGGGCATCTGGTTAGCATGCCCCCTGGGCGCCTCCCTGGGGAGGTGTTCCGGGCACGTCCCACTGGGAGGAGACCCCGGGGGAGACCCAGGACACGTTGGAGAGACTATGTCTCTCGGCTGGCCTGGGAACGCCTCGGGGTCCCCCCGGAAGAGCTGGAGGAAGTGGCCGGGGACAGAGACGTCTGGGTTTCTCTGCTCAAGCTGCTGCCCCCGCGACCCGACCCCCGGATAAGCGGCAGATGATGGATGGATGGATGGATATATCCTCCACCAACCAGACTTACAACCCCCGACTACGGTAGCAGAATTTCTAAGCATCTGTACCCCAAAACTACTATCAAAAATATATAAATTATTGTCTAAGATAGATGACACAATGTCTCTTCCATCCTCAAAATGGGAGGCAGATTTATCCATCAGTTCTGGTCATAGCTTCTAACCACAAATATGTTTGAACACCTTCATAAAGACTCGAAATCCTAATTTACAGCTCATACAATACAAAATCCTTCATAGAACACACTATACAGGACAAAGGATGTTCAGGATGGGTCTAACACACTCAAACATCTGCTCACATTGCACAGATAACACACCTGATGATTATGCACACGCTTTGTGGTTTTTCTGCGCCTGTCCAGAAGTTCTGGCTTGAAGTCTGTGAGGACCTATCAACATGGCTAAAGTGTAGCATCCCTGCATGCCCCACACTGTGCATACTGGGTGACTTAGACAACATCAACATGGAAATTAACTCAGCACACATGGTTGTCACAGTGTTATGTATCGCAAAGAAAACTATTCTCATGAACTGGAAAGCGAAGAACAATCTGTGTATTAACCAGTTTAGAAATTTTCTTTTAGATTATATTAGCATGGAAACAATGTCTGCCTCCTCAAAACATCAATTGGCTGAATTTCATTCTCTCTGGTCCCCTCTGATTAGTTTTATCACATAGTGGTGGTGGTGGGTTGCTGGGTGATGGTGGGTCTCAGGCCCGGGCTGCTGCGACTGGTGTGACCGGGTGGTTTGTTTGTTTGTTTTTTGATGTTGTTTGTTTGTTTTTTGTAGAGGTCCTCCTGGGTGGGGTTGGGTTGAGTGGGGTGGGGCGGGATGGGTACCTTCTGGGGGTACAGTAGCTCCCGGAATATGGTCGCTGCAGGCCCCGAGCCTGGTGGACATCAGGCCCTCCTGCCCATTGTTGGCTCCCAGGTAGCGGGGATGCCTATTGCAGCCAGTCCCTGGCTGCCCTCTCTGGGGGAGAGTAGCTCCCCCGTTATATATCCCCATACCCCTCTCCCTTCTGGCTCCTGTACACAGCACACACTCACACATGAAGGGTTTTGGGGGCGTGTGTGTTCGGTGGGGTGCAGTGGATGGGGCCACGTAGGTGGTCCCCTTTGGTTGCACTCTGCAGTTCCCTGCCCCTGTTTTAATTACACCTTAGACATTAGTACTTATCAAACACACTCACACACACACATTAGGTCTTGGGGGGTGGTTACACTGAGTGGCATCTGGTGGGCGGGGCTCTTTGGGTATGTAGGCTGCCCAGAGTGCCGCGCTCCCAGTTCTACAAGTTTGGCTGCCCCTCAATTTTAATTGCTCACTATTAGAAAATATTGAAGAGCCAGAAGGGTGAGGGGAGGGGTCTTCTTCGCACACCCCTGCTTCCTGGTGTCTGCTCGGGGCAGGAGGGGCCAGGAGGATTAATTAATTGTTCTGCTGGTTCGGGGTCTGTGGTGGCTGGGGGGTTGCTGGCCTCCTGGTGTGCCCGCTGCACTACACCCCAGCAGAGTCGAGGGAGGTAGGATGTGTGGATGTGTGGATGTATGGGACGTGAAAGTGTGTGTGGTAATGATTGGGCCTGGATCTGGGACTTGCTGTCGCCTGGCCTGCCTGTGTTTCTCCCGATGGGGCATCAGCGTTGCCTCTCCCCACTGCTCGCGACTTCACCCACCTGTGGGCACGTCTTGACTCCCAGGGCACTTGGCCAGGTGAGCTGGGTTAGGCGCTGACCCACTTTGTGGCTGTCTGGGGCGCTTGGCCCTCCTGGGTATTGGGTGGGGCCTCTGCCGGGGGGTTTGGGGGCGCTCGGGCACGGCTCATGTCTGGGCGGCTGGGGCCTGGCGGGGTCGGTGGGCTGTTACCCCTGGTTCCCGGAGTGCCTCTGCCCTATGCTTATGGGAGCTCTTTCCGGGGGCTTCCTCTGCAGTCTTCTGGGTGGATGCGTGGTTGCCCCTGCGGTGGGCTGCCTGGGTTCTGTGCTCTGTGGGGGCTGCTGGTGGCCTGGGTCTTGTGGCCCTCTCTGCCTGCTTCTGATTGCTTGGGGGGGGGGGGGCTGTGGATTGTGGCCCTGTACGCTTATACACTCATAACTAAGCACGGTTATCATGTAGGTCCTGTGCCATGGGTGTTGCATGTTCTCACACACACACACACACATTCATTAGTCCAGTAGCATGGTCACTAAGCAGATGATGTATTATCATGTCGTCTCAGGTCATCTATATCCACAGCTGTGTTGTATTTGATTGCCGCTTCTTGTGCTTGTTTTTGTTTGTTTGTGTGTTTGTTTTTTCTCTGCTTGTCTGCTTTCAGGTGCTCCTGGTGGCGCTAAGGCTGGATTCCCCTCATAGGCCATGGATTGTTGTCTGTTTTGTTTTTTACAGGTGTAGCAGCTGGTTGTCTGGTTTTTGTTTCTATTTTTGTTCTGTTTCCTCTTCTTTCCTCTTCTTCTTTCCTTGTCCCCCGGTCCGGTTCAGTTCAGTTCATGTCATATATTGTAAACAGAAATAAATAAATGGGCATCAAGGGGAGCTTTACATTTATAAAACTTCCCTTGGCAAAACAAATCTGTTTGGCATCAAAGGTATTCAGACTACAATTCTTCTGACATAATGCTGAACAGGACAAGGGGAAAAAAAAGTAAAGAAGACAGTTCTGCCGAAAGCCAGGGATAGACCTGTTCTAAGTTATATACTTTTTAAAAGGGGCGTGTTTATCAACTATGGAATTAGAAGATTTACAAAAATGGTCAAGTGCTAGATCTTCATCTGGGATTTTAACAGTGTCATATAACTATTCAACAGATCAGTTAAAAAAAAGCCTGCTCATGGAGATGTTTCAGGATCTGGATACCAAGCGTGGACCTAATGTTTTCATTTTTGCAATTCTGATACAGGCTATTGAGCAGTGATAACTAACACCAAGTTCAGATACTGCGGATTTTCTACCTTTGATTTGTTAAGATTGAGCCAATCAGGGACAACCTTGAAGGATCTCTTTGGTTTTGTAGGATCAGTAATTACCTGAGAAAGGTTGATATTGGTACACACCTTTTTTAAATGATCAGAGGCAGAGTTCAACTTGTTTAAATTAAAATTGCCACACAGAGATTGGGTTTAGGCCACATGCACACAGAATGACATAAACAAATATAAGAAATATTAAACATTTACACATAGATTTATGAATACATGTAGAGGAATGATACTTTGAAATGTGCTCATTGCGGAGTTATGATCAGTTGAGTAATGAAGGTTGAACTATTCTAGGAAAGAGGTTCTATTCCCAGCATCATGATGGACACTCCTGATATAGAAGGTTTCGCTAACGCATTGGAATTGTTTTACTATTTTCATATGCATGTGCAATGAAGAATTGCTTGCTGCTGATAAATGCAAAGAAGAACAGCTTACACATAGATGCTCACATATAGGTTGCTGAATGCAATGAAGACCTGCTTATCAAGTAAAGTTCAATGTCAATGTGTAATATTCAATTAGGATTTGCAAAACAGTGAAGTTAAACAATGAATGGGTCCATAGTCGGTATGAGAAGACTACAGGAATATTTACCTGGGTGTACGTTCAAACAGAGATGAGAAAATTGCGATAAATAATTGTTTGTTTGTTTGTTAGTATGTATAGGAATGTTATGTGTATAAACTGTGTTGAGTTATAGTTACTCAGTAGTGTCTCAGTGAAACAACCGACGGGGGAAGCCTTGCGGTGACAACAAAAGCAGTGTTTTACTGATCAGTCAAGTTTTCCAGTGTACTCCATACAAACTGGTTGGCTACTGAAGGGATAGAAAATGGGGAATACTTGTTTTAAAGCAAACAAGGAATTAGATGGGAAAAATACATGTTTTAACGGGACCCAGACAATATTAAATACTCAGACAGATGGGAGAAGAAGTGTAGTTTTGTAGGAAATCACAAAATTATTACATAGAATTAGTGAAATCAATTTAAGAATGCCTTTCTGAAGAGCTGTTTACCACAGATGAGCAGCTTTGCGACCAAGCACATTGTAGATCGCTTTACTGCCAAAATGATCTAATTTAATGGATTGGTTTAGACATGCATAACAGCATTTTAAGAACAAAGAGAGAAACAAAAAGGGACAACGCTTCATGGTGGAAGGTGATGTATAAATAACTGTGTATATGATGAAGGGGGTGGCAACACCCATTCCGAAATCCCGCCATTCCGACATCCCGCTATTCCGACATCCCACCATTCCGACATACCACCATTCTGACAAACCACCATTCCGACATGCAAACGTTCCACCATTCCGACATCCCACCATTGCGACATCCCGCTATTCTGACGTTCAAATGTCCCACCATTCCGACAAGGCTTTCCGTATAAGGAAATGTGTATTACTCAACAGGTGAGTCCCTTCTTTCTGTTCATGCAATTTATATGTTTAACATGTTTATAGACAAGCGTTATTAAAAACACAAAGTCTCGGCAACTGGAGGAGGAGAAGCAATCCGCGGTGGTTTTCAATCACACACTCCAATGCCACTTGTTTCAACTTCCGAAAATTTAATCCAGGAAAAAAAGGCTTACAAACATGGACCAAAACGGCTCCATAACACGCACAAGAATCCAAAAGAAACGAAAGTTAACTAAAAGAAAGCAAATAAACAGTATGAAGTGGTCAAAATTGGTTTTACGCATGCCTATGTGCGTCTGGCACATGCGTCTTCGGGCTCTCCCACGTTGGTTTGTGGATGAAAGCTATATGTTCAGCTGTAATGTCATGTAAAAACAATCTCTACATGACATTTAGTCCCAGGTGTGACCAGTTAGGTCCTTAAGATATCAACAGGCTGTATAAAGCTACAACCGTTGCGGCTGTGTGTTTGTGCCAAATGCGCAAAACCCATCCGCGCTTCCCAAAATTGGAGTGAGTACTCATAAATCACGTGAATAACATGAATAAACGTTTTTACTGCATTTTGTTGTGTTTTATACGTTCTATGCTGTCATTTCTATCTTCTCCTATTGGCAAGGCAAGGCAGAGTGCTCGCAACTGTGTCCTGTGCAGTAGCCGTGATATCTGTAATTGCAATTATTACTTTTGCATATGATGACAGCGTGCAAAAGACGCATGGGCTCTGTGGAGAGCTCCGCTCCAGCTGGCTGCTGTGACAGCTCACTGACACTGTATTTCTGCTTAATCAGTTTCAGTCTCGCCAGAGTTACATTAATATCTGTATTTTTATATTTGAAATTCAGTGGATTTTGATAATAGATTATTAAAGTTTGTTTGCGAGGCTGTGGCCTCTGCATGTGCAAAGCTTGTGCGCCAAACTTTAGGGCGTATTTGCGCCGGCATATCATTAGTGCAAAATGTTTTGGGTAAAAAATAGGCTATTAAAAGGAACTGTCGGAATGGCGGTATGTTAAAAAAAACAAAAAACATACCGCCATTCCGACCATAGGAGGAAAAAAGTGTCGGAATGGTGGGACGTTTGATAAAAAATTAAGTGTCGCCATTCCGACAATTGGAGACCCATGTCGGAATGGCGAGATGTCGGAATGGCAGCATGTAACCATGATGAAGGAGAGACCATTTGAGCAGCACAGCCATTTCGCAGCACAGGGACAGCAGTCCAAGTTAAAGGATCTCCCACGTGGTATCACCTGTCACATTGTGTCAAGGCATCAAAAGAAGAAAAAATCACCAAACTCAAGGACAAAAAGACAAAGACTCCGGTGAATGAAGACAGAGGACTGACAAACCAGAAATACAAAAGGATTCTCGATATCAAGATCCAGAAGAAGAGGCTAACAATGCCAAGAACACTTACGATGCTGGGAATGATGCCAGCAATGAACAGAGAAGAAGATTCAGTGTCATCAATCTGCATTACTTGCCTCTAATGAGGGGGTGAATATAGAATCCTCAATGATTACAACGTCTCTGGGAACTGTGACAACAACAAGGTTTAAACCATTTTGATATATATTGTAACCTATTGTCTAAGGAATAGTGCCGAAAATGAGGTAAATCTAATCCACCACTGTCCTTGGTCTTCTGTAGGGTTTTTAAACTAATACGTGGTGGTTTGTTTTTCCACAGAAATTTGGAGATGCATGAATCTAGTGACTTAAACCAAGTAGCAGATGGTTTTATGGGGATCATTGAGAACAAATAGTTAACTTTTGGTAGTATCATCATTTTAATGGATGTAACTCTCCCCATAAGTGATATAGGTAAGGACTTCCAACGAGAGATCGTCCTCTACTGTCTTTAATAATTGCACATAATTTAGCTTTGTTAGCTCTGAGAGCCTGGAGGAAATGTTTATGCCTAAATATCTAATATTTCCTGACTGTAAAGTGATCGCAGGTATATTATGGACCCTACAGTTAATGGGCAGAACTGTGGTCTTAGACCAGTTGATAGAGTAGTCAGAAAGTGCTGAGAAGTTATTTATGAGTGTGATCGTGTGACTGAGAGACGTCTGTGAGTTCTGAAGGAAAAGTAATACATCATCAGCATAAAGACTTATTTTATGCTCAATATTTTGGGATTAATTACTCACAAATGGGTAAGAAAAGGTAGTATTGCCAGACCATACATGATCAAAACAGGGAGCGGAGGTGGTTCAGCTGCAAGGTGTGAATGTCTGACTATAGTTTGTAAAAAGCGGGTAAGATAAGGTGCGAATGCCCGACAATGTATGATCAAAAGAAGGAGCGGAGGTTTTCGGCTGCAAGAAGGTCTGAATGTCCACCCAAAATTCCTGAAAAATGGGTAAAAAAAGGGTGCGAATGCCAAACCATACATCATCAAAAGCAGGAGTGGATGTGTTCGGCTACAAGAAGATTTGAATGTCCAGCAATAATTGCTTTAAAACATGAAAGAAAATTTTCGAATATCAAACCGCACATGATCATAAGCGGGAGAGGAGTTGTTCACCTGCAAGAAGGTGTGAATGTCCACCCATAATTACTGAAAAATGGGTAAGAAAAGGTGAAAATGCCCAACCATACATCATCAAAAGCAGGAGTGGATGTGTTCGGCTACAAGAAGGTTTGAATGTCCGATCATAGTTTGTAAAAAGCGGGTAAGAAAAGGTTCAAATGCCTGACTATACACCATCAAAAGCGGGAGCAGAGGTGTTCCGCTGTAAGACGGTGTGAATGTCCGACCATAGTTGGTAAAAAGCGGGTAAGAAAAGGTTAAAATACCCGACTGTACACAATCAATAGCGGGAGCGGAGTTGTTTGGCTACAAGAAGGTGTGAAAGTCCGACCACGGTTTGTAAAAAGCGGGTAAGAAAAGGTTCGAATGCCCGAATATATACCATCAAAAGTGGAAGTGGATGGGTTCGGCTGCAAGAAGGTGTGAACGTCCGACCAAAGTTTGTAAAAAGCAGTTAAGAAAAGGTTCGAATATCCAACCAAACATAATCAAAAGCGGGAGCAGAGCTGTTCGACTGCAAGTAGGTGTGAATGTCAGATCATAATTTGCAAAAAGCTGATGAGAAAGGGTGAGAATGCCCGGCTATACACCATCAAATGCGGGAGCGGAAGTGTTCGGCTGTGAGTAGGTGTGAATGTCCGACCATAATTGCTGAAAAATGTGTTAGAAGAGACTAGAATGCCGGACAATACATCATCAAATGCGGGAGCGGAGTTGTTCGGCTGTGAGTAGGTGTGAATCTCCGAGCATAGTTTGTAAAAAGGGGGTAAGAATAGTTTCGAATGCCCGAACATACACTATCCAAACAGGGAGCTGAGGTGGCTCAGCTGCAAGGTGTGAATGTCTGACTATAGTTTGTAAATAAGGTGCGAATGCCCAACAATGTATAATCAAAAGAGGGAGCGGAGGATTTCGGCTACAAGAAGGTTTGAATGTCCGACCATAGTTTGTAAAAAGCGGGTAAGAAAAAGTTCAAATGCCTGACTATACACCATCAAAAGCGGGAGCAGAGGTGTTCCGCTGTAAGACGGTGTGAATGTCCGACCATATTTGGTAAAAAGCGGGTAAGAAAAGGTTAAAATACCCGACTGTACACAATCAATAGCGGGAGAGGAGGTGTTCAGCTGCAAGAAGGTGTGAATGTCCAACCATAATTCCTGAAAAATGGGTAAGAAAAGGTGCGAATGCCCAACCATACATTACCAAAAGCAGGTGTGAATGTCAGATCATAATTTGAAAAAAGCTGATGAGAAAGGGTGAGAATGCCCGACTATACACCATCAAATGCGGGAGCGGAGTTGTTCGGCTGTGAGTAAGTGTGAATCTCCGACCATAATTGCTGAAAAATTTGTTAGAAAAGGTAAGAATGCCGGTCCATACATCATCAAAAGCGGGAGAGGTGGTGTTCGGCTGCAAGTAGGTGTGAATGTCCAGCCATAATTACTAACAAACGGGTAAGAAAAGGTAGTATTGCCAGACCATACATGATCAAAACAGGGAGCGGAGGTGGTTCAGCTGCAAGAAGGTGTGAATGTCCGACTAAAGTTCAAATATATTAACAAAAGCGGGAGGAGAGGTCTTCGGATGAGAGTGGTTGAGAATTTCCAACCATAATCTATAAAATGCGGTGAAAAAAAAGGTGTGATAGAACACTAAAAGGTGGAGCGGAAGTGTTCGGCTGCAAGAAGGTGTGAATGTCCGACTATATTTGGTGAAAAGCAGGTGAAGCAAGGTCTGAATGCCCAACCTTACATCATCAAAAGCGAGATCAGAGGTGTTTGGCTGCATGAAGGCCATAGTTTGCCAAAAGCGGGTAAGCTGCGAATGACGGACTAAATATCAACAAAAGGTCTTCGGATGCAAGTGGGTGTGAATATCCCACCATACAAGTATGGTGGAGAGGAAGCTGTGAACAGCCGACCATAGTTGGCAAAAAGCGGGTGAGAAAAGGTGCGAATGTCCAACCATACATGATCAAAACAGGGAGCGGAGGTGTTTGGCTGTGACAAGGTGTGAATGTCCACCCAAAATTAATGAAAAGCGGGCAACAAGTAGGTTTGAATGCCCAACCATACATCATCAAAAGCAGGAGTGGATGTGTTCGGCTACAAGGTTTGAATGTCCGAGCATAGTTTGTAAAAAGCGGGTAAGAAAAGGTTCGAATGCCCAAACATACACCATCAAAAGAGGGAGCGGAGGTGTTCCGCTGTAAGAAGGTGTGAATGTCCGACCATAGTTGGTAAAAAGCGGGTAAGAAAAGGTTAAAATACCCGACTGTACAAAATCAATCAAATGCCTGACTATACACCATCAAAAGCGGGAGCGGAGGTGTTCCGCTGTAAGACGGTGTGAATATCCGACCATTGTGTGTAAAAAGCAGGTAAGAAAAGGTTAAAATACCTGACTGTACACAATCAATAGCGGGAGCGGAGTTGTTCGGCTACAAGAAGGTGTGAAAGTTCAACCATGGTTTGTAAAAAGCTGCTAAGTAAAGGTTCGAATGCCCGAATATATACCATCAAAAGCGGAAGCGGAGGTGTTCGGCTGCAAGAAGGTGTGAACGCCCGACCAAAGTTTGCAAAAAGCAGTTAAGAAAAGGTTCGAATGCCCGAATATATACCATCAAAAGCGGGAGCAGAGCTGTTCGACTGCAAGTAGGTGTGAATGTCCAGCCATAATTACTCACAAACGGGTAAGAAAAGGTAGTATTGCCAGACCATACATGATCAAAACAGGGAGCTGAGGTGGTTCAGCTGCAAGGTGTGAATGTCTGACTATAGTTTGTAAAAAGCGGGTAAGACAAGGTGCGAATGCCCGACAATGTATGATCAAAAGAGGGAGTGGAGGTCTTCAGCTGCAAGGTCTGAATGTCCAACCATAATTTCTAAAAACCGGGTAAGAAAAGGCTCGAAAGCCCGACTATACACAATCAAAAGCGGGAGCGGGAGGTTTTCAGCTGCAAATCCTTCACTCAAACCAAGTGAAAACTGCTTTGTCCTTCATATTTATCAATGTCTAGATCGACTTCAACAAAGAACAACATTGTACTTTGTAGTAAAGAAAGAGCAAAATCAAAAGTTTTAGGAATCCGAGAATAAGCTTATTTTCATGAGTTCTGCACGATTATTGATTTTACTATAAATGAACGCCTTCACTCAAACTATGTTAAAACTGCTTTGTCCTTCATATTTATCAATGTCTAGATTGACTTCAACAAAGAACAACACTGGATTTTGCAGTAGAAGAAAGAGCAACACTGAAGGATCAGTAATCCGAGAATAAGCTTATTTTCATACGTTCTGCATGATTTGGGATTTTATGTATAAAATGAATTCCTTCACTCAAACCAAGTTAAAACTGCTTTGTCCTTCATATTTATCAATGTCTAGATCGACTTCAACAAAGAACAACATTGTATTTTGCAGTAGAAGAAAAAGCAACACTGAAGGATCAGGAATCCGAGAATAAGCTTCTTTTCATACGTTTTGCATGATTTGGGATTTTATGTATAAAATGAATTCCTTTACTCAAACCAAGTGAAAACTGCTTTGTCCTTCATATTTATCAATGTCTAGATTTACTTCAACAAAGAACAACATTGTATTTTGCAGTAGTAGAAAGAGCAACACTGAAGGATCAGGAATCCGAGAATAAGCTTATTTTCATACGTTCTGCATGATTTGGGATTTTATGTATAAAATGAATTCCTTTACTCAAACTATGTTAAAACTGCTTTGTCCTTCATATTTATCAATGTCTAGATTGACTTCAACAAAGAACAACATTGTATTTTGCAGTAGAAGAAATAGCAACACTGAAGGATCAGGAATCCGAAAACTTGGAATCCGTTCTGCTTGATTTGGGATTTTGCTATAAAATTAATTCCTTCACTCAAACAAAGTGGAAACTGCTTTGTTCTTCATATTTATCAATGTCTATATAAATTTCAACAAAGAACAAGGCTGTATTTTTCATTATAGGAAAGAGCAACACTGGAGGATCAGGAATCCGAGAAAAAGCTTACTTTCATGAGTCCTGCACGATTTCGGATTTTCCTATAAAATGAATTGCTTTGCTCAAACCAACTTAAAATTGCTTTGTCCTTCATAGTTATCCATGTCTAAAATGTATCAAGCATAAAGTTCCTCATATTACCCTGAATGAGAAAGAAGCATCCCTTTGGTTGAGCAATACGTTCCTTATGCGGAGTTATGCATGATTTCGGATTTTGCTATAAAATTCATTCCTTCACATCTTTTTTTTTCCACCACATTTTATAGATTATGGTTGGAAATTCTCAACCACTCTAATCCAAAGACCTCTCCTCCCGCTTTTGTTAATATATTTGAACTTTAGTTGGACATTCACCCCTTTTTGCAGCTAAACCACCTCCGCTCCCTGTTTTGATCAGGTATGGTCTGGCAATACTACATTTTCTTACCCGTTTGTGAGTAATTATGGCTGGATATTCACACCTACTTGCAGCTGAACACAATCTCTCTCGCTTTTAATTATGTTTGGATATTCTAACCTTTTCTTTACTGCTTTTTGCCAACTTTGGTCGGACGTTCACACCTTCTTGCAGCCGAACACCTCCGCTTCCGCTTTTGATGGTATATATTCGGGCATTCGAACCTTTTCTTACCAGCTTTTTACAAACCATGGTTGGACTTTCACACCTTCTTGTAGCCGAACAACTCCGCTCCCGCTATTGATTGTGTACAGTCGGGTATTTTAACCATTTCTAACCCGCTTTTTACCAACTATGGTCGGACATTCACACCGTCTTACAGCGGAACATCTCCGCTCCCTCTTTTGATGGTGTATAGTCAGGCATTTGAACCTTTTCTTACCCGCTTTTTACAAACTATGGTCGGACATTCAAACCTTCTTGTAGCCGAAAACCTCTGCTCCCTCTTTTGATTATACATTGTCGGGCATTCGCACCTTATCTTACACGATTTGTACAAACTATAGTCAGACATTCACACCTTGGTGCTGAACCACCTCAGCTCCCTGTTTTGATCATGTATGGTCTGGCAATACTACCTTTTCTTACCCGTTTGTGAGTAATTATGGCTGGACATTCACACCTACTTGCAGTCGAACAGCTCTGCTCCCGCTTTTGATTATGTTTGGTTGGATATTCGAACCTTTTCTTAACTGCTTTTTACAAACTTTGGTCGGACGTTCACACCTTCTTGCAGCCGAACACCTCCGCTTCCGCTTTTGATGGTATATATTCGGGCATTCGAACCTTTTCTTACCAGCTTTTTACAAACCATGGTTGGACTTTCACACCTTCTTGTAGCCGAACAACTCCGCTCCCCCTATTGATTGTGTACAGTCGGGTATTTTAACCTTTTCTTACCCGCTTTTTACCAACTATGGTCGGACATTCACACCGTCTTACAGCGGAACACCTCCGCTCCCGCTTTTGATGGTGTATAGTCAGGCATTTGAACCTTTTCTTACCCGCTTTTTACAAACTATGGTCGGACATTCAAACCTTCTTGTAGCCAAAAACCTCCGCTCCCTCTTTTGATCATACATTGTCGGGCATTCGCACCTTTTCTTACCCGTTTTTTACAAACCATGGTCGGACTTTCACACATTCTTGTAGCCAAACACATCCGCTCCCGCTATTGATTGTGTACAGTCGGGTATTTTAACCTTTTCTTACCCACTTTTTACCAACTATGGTCGGACATTCATACCTTCTTACAGCGGAACACCTCCGCTCCCTCTTTTCATGGTGTATGTTTGGGCATTCGAACCTTTTCTTACCCGCTTTTTACAAACTATGCTCGGACATTCAAACCTTCTTCTAGCCGAACACATCCACTCCTTCTTTTGATGATGTATGCTTGGGCATTCAAACCTAATTTTTTGCCCGCTTTTCATTAATTTTGGGTGGACTTTCACACCTTGTCACAGCCAAACACCTCCGCTCCCTGTTTTGATCATGTATGGTTGGACATTCGCACCTTTTCTCACCCGCTTTTTGCAAACTATGGTTGGCTGTTCACAGCTTCCTCTCCACCATACTTGTATGTTGGTATGTTCACACCCAGTTGCATCCGAAGACCTCCGCCCCCACTTTTGTTGATATTTAGTTGGTCATTCGCAGCTTACCCGCTTTTGGCAAACTATGGCCTTCTTGCAGCCAAACACCTCTGATCTCGCTTTTGATGATGTAAGGTTGGGCATTCAGACCTTGCTTCACCTGCTTTTCACCAAATATAGTCGGACATTCACACCTTTCTTGCAGCCGAACACTTCCGCTCCACCTTTTAGTGTTCTATAACACCTTTTTTTCACCGAATTTTATAGATTATGGTTGGAAATTCTCAACCACTCTCATCCGAAGACCTCTCCTCCCGCTTTTGTTAATATATTTGAACTTTAGTCGGACATTCACACCTTCTTGCAGCTGAACCACCTCCGCTCCCTGTTTTGATCATGTATGGTCTGGCAATACTACCTTTTCTTACCCGTTTGTGAGTAATTATGGCTGGACATTCACACTTACTTGCAGCCGAACACCACCTCTCTCGCTTTTGATGATGTATGGACCGGCATTCTTACCTTTTCTAACACATTTTTCAGCAATTATGGTCAGAGAGTCACACTTACTCACAGCCGAACAACTCCGCTCCCGCATTTGATGGTGTGCAGTCGGACATTCTCACCCTTTCTCATCAGCTTTTTGCAAATTATGATCTGACATTCACACCTACTTGCAGTCGAAAAGCTATGCTCCCGCTTTTGATTATGTTTGGTTGGATATTCAAACCTTTTCTTAACTGCTTTTTACAAACTTTGGTTGGACGTTCACACCTTCTTGCAGCCGAACACATCCACTCCTGCTTTTGATGATGTATGGTTGGGCATTCGCACCTTTTTTTTACCCATTTTTCAGGAATTATGGGTGGACATTCACACCTTCTTTCAGCTGAACACCTCTCCTTCTTATGATCATGTGCGGATGATATTCGAAAATTTTCTTTCATGTTTTAAAGCAATTATTGATGGACATTCAGACCTTCTTGCAGCTGAACCACTCTGCTCCCGCTTTTTGAATATGTTTGGTTGGATATTCGAAACTTTTCTTAACTGCTTTTTACAAACTTTGGTAGGACGTTCAAACTTTCAAGCAGCCGAACACCTCCGCTTCTGCTTTTGATGTTGTATATTCGGGCATACAAACCTTTTCTTACCCACTTTTTACAAACCATGGTCAGACTTTCACTCTTTGTTGCTCAACAACTCCGCTCCCTCTTTTGATTGTGTACAGTCGGGTATTTTCACCTTTTCTTACCTGCTTTTTACAAACTTTGGTCGGACATTCAAACCTTCTTGTAGCCGAACACATCCACTCCTGCTTTTGATGATGTATGGTTGGGCATTCGCACCTTTTCTTACCCATTTTTCAGTAATTATTGGTGGACATTCAGACCTTCTTGCAGCTGAACACCTCTGCTCCCTCTTTTGATCATACATTGTCGGGCATTCGCACCTTGTCTTACCCGCTTTTTACAAACTTTAGTCAGACATTCACACCTTGCAGCTGAACCACCTCCGCTCCCTGTTTTGATCATGTATGGTCTGGCAATACTACCTTTTCTTACCCATTTGTGAGTAATTATGGCTGGACAGTCACACCTACTTGCAGCCGAACACCACCTCTCCCGCTTTTGATGATGTATTGTCCGGCATTCTAGTCTCTTCTAACACATTTTTTAGCAATTATGGTCGGACATTCACACCTACTCACAGCCAAACACTTCCGCTCCCGCATTTGATGGTGTATAGCCGGGCATTCTCACCCTTTCTCATCAGCTTTTTGCAAATTATGATCTCACATTCACACCTACTTGCAGTCGAACAGCTCTGCTCCCGCTTTTGATTATGTTTGGTTGGATATTCGAACCTTTTCTTAACTGCTTTTTACAAACTTTGGTCGGACGTTCACACCTTCTTGCAGCCGAACACCTCCACTTCCACTTTTGATGGTATATATATTCGGGCATTCGAACCTTTTCTTACCCGCTTTTTACAAACCGTGGTCGGACTTTCACACCTTCTTGTAGCCGAACAACTCCGCTCCCGCTATTGATTGTGTACAGTCGGGTATTTTAACCTTTTCTTACCCGCTTTTTACCAACTATGGTCGGACATTTACACCTTCTTACAGCGGAACACCTCCGCTCCCTCTTTTGATGGTCTATGTTTGGGCATTCGAACCTTTTCTTACCCGCTTTTTACAAACTATGGTCGGACATTCAAACCTTCTTCTAGCCGAACACATCCACTCCTGCTTTTGATGATGTATGGTTTGGCATTCGCACCCTTTTTTTACCCATTTTTCAGGAATTATGGGTGGACATTCAGACCTTCTTGCAGCCGAAAACCTCCGCTCCCTCTTTTGATCATGCATTGTCGGGCTTTCGCACCTTGTCTTACCCGCTTTTTATAAACTTTAGTTGGACATTCACACCTTCTTGCAGCTGAACGACCTCCGCTCCCTGTTTTGATCATGTATGGTCTGGCAATACTACCTTTTCTTACCCGTTTGTGAGTAATTAATCCCAAAATATTGAGCATAAAATAAGTCTTTATGCTGATGATGTATTACTTTTCCTTCAGAACTCACAGACGTCTCTCACTCACACGATCACACTCATAAATAAATTCTCAACACTTTCTGACTACTCTATCAACTGGTCTAAAACCACAGTTCTGCCCATTAACTGTAGGGTCCATAATATACCTGCGATCACTTTACAGTCAGGAAATATTAGATATTTAGGCATAAACATTTCCTCCAGGCTCTCAGAGCTAACAAAGCTAAATTATGTGCAATTATTAAAGAGAGTAGAGGACGATCTCTCTCGTTGGAAGTCCTTACCTATATCACTTATGGGGAGAGTTACAACCATTAAAATGATGATACTACCAAAAGTTAACTATTTGTTCTCAATGATCCCCATAAAACCATCTGCTACTTGGTTTAAGTCACTAGATTCATGCATCTCCAAATTTCTGTGGAAAAACAAACCACCACGTATTAGTTTAAAAACCCTACAGAAGACCAAGGACAGTGGTGGATTAGATTTACCTCATTTTCAGCACTATTCCTTAGCCAATAGGTTACAATATATATCAAAATGGTTTAAACCTAGCCCAATAGATGAACCATGGATAAATATATATATTCGAACCTTTTCTTACCCGCCTTTTACAAACTATGGTCGGACATTCAAACCTTCTTGTAGCCGAACATATCCACTCCTGCTTTTGATGTATGGTTGGGCATTCGAACCTACTTGTTGCCCGCTTTTCATTAATTATGGGTGGACATTCACACCTTGTCGCAGCCAAACACCTCCGCTCCCTGTTTTGATCATGTATGGTTGGACATTTGCACCTTTTCTCACCCGCTTTTTACTATGGTCGGCCATTCACAGCTTCCTCTCCACCATACTTGTATAGTGGGATATTCACACCCACTTGCATCCGAAGACCTCCGCCCCCACTTTTGTTGATATTTAGTCGGTCATTCGCACCTTACCCGCTTTTGGCAAACTATGGCCTTCTTGCAGCCAAACACCTCTGATCTCGCTTTTGATGATGTAAGGTTGGGCATTCAGACCTTGCTTCACCTGCTTTTCACCAAATACAGTCGGACATTCACACCTTCTTGCAGCCGAACACTTCCGCTCCACCTTTTAGTGTTCTATGGGGTATTCACACCTTTTTTTTCACCGCATTTTATAGATTATGGTTGGAAATTCTCACCCACTCTCATCTGAAGACCTCTCCTTCCGCTTTTTTTAATATATAGTCGGGCATTCGAACCTTTTCTTACCCGCTTTTTACAAATTATGGTCGAACAGTCACACCTACTTGCAGCCGAATACTTCCGCTCCACCTTTTAGTGATATATGGTTGGCATTTGCACCTTTTCTTACCCTCTTTTTATACTGATTGCTGAAGATTAAGTTGTTCTTTGTCAAACTACAAAATTTTTTTAATTTTTGAAACTTGATTTGAAGTGGATAAATAAGGAGGACAAACAGTTTTAAGTCAGGCTGATAGAAGGAATTAATTTTATAGCAAAATCTGTATTTCGTCATATGTCGAGAGATGCTTATTGCTGAAGAAGTTCTTTCTCATTCTACAAAGTACAACGTTGTTTATTGTTGAAACTTGATTAGACATGAATAAATATGAAGGACAAAGCAGTCTTAACTTGGTTTGAGTTAAGGAATTTGTTTTATAGGAGAATCCGAATTCGTGCATAACTCGTGAAATAGAGTTTATTTTCGGATTCCTGAAGAATAAGTCTGGTTCTTTCTCATAATACAAAGTTTGTTGTTTATTGTTGAAACTTCATCAGAAGTGAAGAAATAAGGACAAACCGTTTTAAGTCAGTTTGATAGAAGGATTTCATTTTATAGAAAAATCTATATTCCTTCATGTCTCCTCGAGAGAAGCTTATTGTTGAAAATTAGGTCAGGTTCTTTTTCATACTACAAAATACAGTGTTGTTGGCAGGCGGCAGCTTCATAAGCTCAGTCAGCAGAACAGGAAACAGTATTGATTCGTTCATGACTCAACTCCTCGGGTGACGGTTCCTCGCACAGGAAACAGTATTGATTCGTTTACGACTCAACTCCTTGGGTTCATTTGTCACGTTTCAATTTCTACGTTTCATTTGACAGGCTGAAGAGCAGTAGGCACAACAGTCCGTTCACAAACCGGATCATTAATCTCATAGACTATTCTACCATCAACAACTTGGAAACCACAATCGACTCTCTAGATGCAGAAAAGCATTTGCTGGAGTGAACTGGAAATTTTTATTCGCAGCATTAAACAAATTCGGGTTTGGGTCACACTTCATCAACTGGATAAGGATATTATATAGCTCCCCAAATGCAAGTGTCAGGACAAATGATCAAACTTCTCCAAGCTTCAGTCTGCAGAGAGGTACAAGACAGGGTTGCCCACTTTCTCCCTCACTTTTTGCTATTTTCATCAAACCTTTAGCAGCTTCTATCAGACAAGATAGAAATATTAAAGGCATCCAATCCCAAAATATTGAGCATAAAATAAGTCTTTATGCTGATGATGTATTACTTTTCCTTCAGAACTCACAGACGTCTCTCACTCACACGATCACACTCATAAATAAATTCTCAGCACTTTCTGACTACTCTATCAACTGGTCTAAAACCACAGTTCTGCCCATTAACTGTAGGGTCCAGAATATACCTGCGATCACTTTACAGTCAAGAAATATTAGATATTTAGGCATAAACATTTCCGCCAGGCTCTCAGAGCTAACAAAGCTATATTATGTGCAATTATTAAAGAGAGTAGAGGACGATCTCTCTCGTTGGAAGTCCTTACCTATATCACTTATGGGGAGAGTTACAACCATTAAAATGATGATACTACCAAAAGTTAACTATTTGTTCTCAATGATCCCCATAAAACCATCTGCTTCATGGTTTAAGTCACTAGATTCATGCATCTCCAAATTTCTGTGGAAAAACAAACCATCACGTATTAGTTTAAAAACCCTACAGAAGACCAAGGACAGTGGTGGATTAGATTTACCTCATTTTCAGCACTATTCCTTAGCCAATAGGTTACAATATATATCAAAATGGTTTAAACCTAGCCCAATAGATGAACCATGGATAAATATAGAACAAGCATTGTGTGATAATCTGGAATCTCTGACCTGCCACTTATTAGTCAAAACGTAAAAAATCACAAAAGTTTCAAAAGCATTAACATCAACACCTCTCTGGCAGCCTGGTGGGAATTTTTTTAAATAACAAAGTCCTCACTTGTCCCGTGTAAGCTTACACCCATCTGGAACAATCCTGACATACTGCAAAACAAAAAAATGCTAAACTTTACTCTGTGGAAGATCAAAGGAATCAAACATCTGGAACATATAATCCAAAATGGAAATTTTATTTCATTTGATGAGCTCATATCACAACATGAGATAGGCAGCAATAAATTCCTGGAATATCAACAACTTAAGTCTATAATAACAAAGAAATATATCCTCCACCAACCAGACTTACAACTCCCGACTAGGGTAGCAGAATTTCTAAGCATCTGCACCCCAAAACTACTATCAAAAATATATAAATTATTGTCTAACATAGATGACACAATGTCTCTTCCATCCTCAAAATGGGAGGCAGATTTATCCATCAGTTCTAGTCATAGCTTCTGGCCGCAAATATGTTTGAACACCTTCAGAATGTCCCAGTTTGGCTGCCCCTCAATTTTAATTGCTCACTATTAGAAAATATTGAAGAGCCAGAAGGGTGAGTGGAGGGGTCTTCTTCGCACACCCCTGCTTCCTGGTTGCTGCTCGGGGCGGGAGGGGCCAGGAGGATTAATTAATTGTTCTGCTGGTTCGGGGTCTGTGGTGGCTGGGGGGCTGCTGGCCCCCTGGTGTGCCCGCTGCACTACACCCCAGCGGAGTCGAGGGAGGGAGGACGTGTGGATGTGTGGATGTATGGGACGTGAAAGTGTGTGTGGTAATGATTGGGCCTGGATCTGGGACTTGCTGTCGCCTGGCCTGCCTGTGCTTCTACTGCCATCCCGATGGGGGGGCAGCGTTGCCTCTCCCCGCTGCTCGCGACTTCACCCATCTGTGGGCACGTCTTGACTCCCAGGGCACTTGGCCAGGGGCGCTGGGGCAGGCGCTGACCCACTGTGTGGCTGTCTGGGGTGCTTGGCCCTCCTGGGTATTGGGTGGGGCCTATGCCGGGGGGTTTGGGGGCGCTCGGGCTCCTGGGGCCTGGGTCCAGTGCACAGCCCATGTCTGGGCGGCTGGGGCCTGGCGGGGTCGGTGGGCTGTTGCCCCTGGCTCCCGGAGGGCCTCTGCCCTATGCTTATGGGGGCTCTTTCCGGGGGATTCCTCTGCAGTCCTCTGGGTGAATGCGTGGTTGCCCCTGCGGTGGGCTTCCTGGGTTCTGTGCTCTGTGGGGGCTGCTGGTGGCCTGGGTCTTGTGGCCCTCTCTGCCTGCTTCTGATTGCTTGGGGGGGCTGTGGATTGTGGCCCTGTACGCTTATACACTCATAACTAAGCACGGTTATCATGTAGGTCCTGTGCCATGGGTGTTGCATGTTCTCGCACACACACACACACACACATTCATTAGTCCAGTAGCATGGTCGCTAAGCAGTTGATGTATTATCATGTCGTCTCAGGTCATCTATATCCACAGCTGTGTTGTATGCGATTGCCGCTTCTTGTGCTTGTTTTTGTTTCTTGGTGTGTTTGTTTTTTCTCTGCTTGTCTGCTTTCAGGTGCTCCTGGTGGCGCTAAGGCTGGATTCCCCTCAGAGGCCATGGATTGTTGTCTGTTTTGTTTTTTACAGGTGTAGCAGCTGGTTGTCTGGTTTTTGTTTCTATTTTTGTTCTGTTTCCTCTTCTTTCCTCTTCTTCTTCTTTCCTTGTCCCCCGGTCCGGTTCAGTTCTATTACATGTCATATATTGTAAACAGAAATAAATAAATGGGCATCAAGGGGAGCTTTACATTTATAAAACTTCCCTTGGCAAAGCAAATCTGTTTGGCATCAAAGGTATTCAGACTACAATTCTGCTGCCATAATGCTGAACAGGACAAGGGAAAAAAAAAAAAGTAAAGAAGACAGTTCTGCCGAAAGCCAGGGACTAGACCTGTTCTAAGTTCTATACTTTTTAAAAGGGGCATGTTTATCAACTATAGAATTAGAAGATTTACAAAAATCCGAAGACCTCTCCTCCTGCTTTTGTTAATATATTTGAACTTTAGTCGGACATTCACACCTTCTTGCAGCTGAACCACCTCCGCTCCCTGTTTTGATCATGTATGGTCTGGCAATACTACCTTTTCTTACCCGTTTGTGAGTAATTATGGCTGGACATTCACACTTACTTGCAGCCGAACACCACCTCTCTCGCTTTTGATGATGTATGGACCGGCATTCTTACCTTTTCTAACACATTTTTCAGCAATTATGGTCAGAGAGTCACACTTACTCACAGCCGAACAACTCCGCTCCCGCATTTGATGGTGTGCAGTCGGACATTCTCACCCTTTCTCATCAGCTTTTTGCAAATTATGATCTGACATTCACACCTACTTGCAGTCGAAAAGCTATGCTCCCGCTTTTGATTATGTTTGGTTGGATATTCGAACCTTTTCTTAACTGCTTTTTACAAACTTTGGTTGGACGTTCACACCTTCTTGTAGCCGAACACATCCACTCCTGCTTTTGATGATGTATGGTTGGGCATTCGCACCTTTTTTTTACCCATTTTTCAGGAATTATGGGTGGACATTCACACCTTCTTGCAGCTGAACACCTCTCCTTCTTATGATCATGTGCGGATGATATTCGAAAATTTTCTTTCATGTTTTAAAGCAATTATTGATGGACATTCAGACCTTCTTGCAGCTGAACCACTCTGCTCCCGCTTTTTGAATATGTTTGGTTGGATATTCGAAACTTTTCTTAACTGCTTTTTACAAACTTTGGTAGGACGTTCAAACTTTCAAGCAGCCGAACACCTCCGCTTCTGCTTGTGATGTTGTATATTCGGGCATACAAACCTTTTCTTACCCACTTTTTACAAACCATGGTCAGACTTTCACTCTTTGTTGCTGAACAACTCCGCTCCCTCTTTTGATTGTGTACAGTCGGGTATTTTCACCTTTTCTTACCTGCTTTTTACAAACTTTGGTCGGACATTCAAACCTTCTTGTAGCTGAACACATCCACTCCTGCTTTTGATGATGTATGGTTGGGCATTCGCACCTTTTCTTACCCATTTTTCAGTAATTATTGGTGGACATTCAGACCTTCTTGCAGCTGAACACCTCTGCTCCCTCTTTTGATCATACATTGTCGGGCATTCGCACCTTGTCTTACCCGCTTTTTACAAACTTTAGTCAGACATTCACACCTTGCAGCTGAACCACCTCCGCTCCCTGTTTTGATCATGTATGGTCTGGCAATACTACCTTTTCTTACCCATTTGTGAGTAATTATGGCTGGACATTCACACCTACTTGCAGCCGAACACCACCTCTCCCGCTTTTGATGATGTATTGTCCGGCATTCTAGTCTCTTCTAACACATTTTTCAGCAATTATGGTCGGACATTCAAACCTACTCACAGCCGAACACTTCCGCTCCCGCATTTGATGGTGTATAGCCGGGCATTCTCACCCTTTCTCATCAGCTTTTTGCAAATTATGATCTCACATTCACACCTACTTGCAGTCGAACAGCTCTGCTCCCGCTTTTGATTATGTTTGGTTGGATATTCGAACCTTTTCTTAACTGCTTTTTACAAACTTTGGTCGGACGTTCACACCTTCTTGCAGCCGAACACCTCCACTTCCACTTTTGATGGTATATATTCGGGCATTCGAACCTTTTCTTACCCGCTTTTTACAAACCGTGGTCGGACTTTCACACCTTCTTGTAGCCGAACAACTCCGCTCCCGCTATTGATTGTGTACAGTCGGGTATTTTAACCTTTTCTTACCCGCTTTTTACCAACTATGGTCGGACATTTACACCTTCTTACAGCGGAACACCTCCGCTCCCTCTTTTGATGGTCTATGTTTGGGCATTCGAACCTTTTCTTACCCGCTTTTTACAAACTATGGTCGGACATTCAAACCTTCTTCTAGCCGAACACATCCACTCCTGCTTTTGATGATGTATGGTTTGGCATTCGCACCCTTTTTTTACCCATTTTTCAGGAATTATGGGTGGACATTCAGACCTTCTTGCAGCCGAAAACCTCCGCTCCCTCTTTTGATCATGCATTGTCGGGCTTTCGCACCTTGTCTTACCCGCTTTTTATAAACTTTAGTTGGACATTCACACCTTCTTGCAGCTGAACGACCTCCGCTCCCTGTTTTGATCATGTATGGTCTGGCAATACTACCTTTTCTTACCCGTTTGTGAGTAATTAATCCCAAAATATTGAGCATAAAATAAGTCTTTATGCTGATGATGTATTACTTTTCCTTCAGAACTCACAGACGTCTCTCACTCACACGATCACACTCATAAATAAATTCTCAACACTTTCTGACTACTCTATCAACTGGTCTAAGACCACAGTTCTGCCCATTAACTGTAGGGTCCATAATATACCTGCGATCACTTTACAGTCAGGAAATATTAGATATTTAGGCATAAACATTTCCTCCAGGCTCTCAGAGCTAACAAAGCTAAATTATGTGCAATTATTAAAGAGAGTAGAGGACGATCTCTCTCGTTGGAAGTCCTTACCTATATCACTTATGGGGAGAGTTACAACCATTAAAATGATGATACTACCAAAAGTTAACTATTTGTTCTCAATGATCCCCATAAAACCATCTGCTACTTGGTTTAAGTCACTAGATTCATGCATCTCCAAATTTCTGTGGAAAAACAAACCACCACGTATTAGTTTAAAAACCCTACAGAAGACCAAGGACAGTGGTGGATTAGATTTACCTCATGTTCAGCACTATTCCTTAGCCAATAGGTTACAATATATATCAAAATGGTTTAAACCTAGCCCAATAGATGAACCATGGATAAATATATATATTCGAACCTTTTCTTACCCGCCTTTTACAAACTATGGTCGGACATTCAAACCTTCTTGTAGCCGAACATATCCACTCCTGCTTTTGATGTATGGTTGGGCATTCAAACCTACTTGTTGCCCGCTTTTCATTAATTATGGGTGGACATTCACACCTTGTCGCAGCCAAACACCTCCGCTCCCTGTTTTGATCATGTATGGTTGGACATTTGCACCTTTTCTCACCCGCTTTTTACTATGGTCGGCCATTCACAGCTTCCTCTCCACCATACTTGTATAGTGGGATATTCACACCCACTTGCATCCGAAGACCTCCGCCCCCACTTTTGTTGATATTTAGTCGGTCATTCGCACCTTACCCGCTTTTGGCAAACTATGGCCTTCTTGCAGCCAAACACCTCTGATCTCGCTTTTGATGATGTAAGGTTGGGCATTCAGACCTTGCTTCACCTGCTTTTCACCAAATATAGTCGGACATTCACACCTTCTTGCAGCCGAACACTTCCGCTCCACCTTTTAGTGTTCTATGGGGTATTCACACCTTTTTTTTCACCGCATTTTATAGATTATGGTTGGAAATTCTCACCCACTCTCATCTGAAGACCTCTCCTTCCGCTTTTGTTAATATATAGTCGGGCATTCGAACCTTTTCTTACCCGCTTTTTACAAATTATGGTCGAACAGTCACACCTACTTGCAGCCGAATACTTCCGCTCCACCTTTTAGTGATATATGGTTGGCATTTGCACCTTTTCTTACCCTCTTTTTATACTGATTGCTGAAGATTAAGTTGTTCTTTGTCAAACTACAAAATTTTTTTAATTTTTGAAACTTGATTTGAAGTGGATAAATAAGGAGGACAAACAGTTTTAAGTCAGGCTGATAGAAGGAATTAATTTTATAGCAAAATCTGTATTTCGTCATATGTCGAGAGATGCTTATTGCTGAAGAAGTTCTTTCTCATTCTACAAAGTACAACGTTGTTTATTGTTGAAACTTGATTAGACATGAATAAATATGAAGGACAAAGCAGTCTTAACTTGGTTTGAGTTAAGGAATTCGTTTTATAGGAGAATCCGAATTCGTGCATAACTCGTGAAATAGAGTTTATTTTCGGATTCCTGAAGAATAAGTCTGGTTCTTTCTCATAATACAAAGTTTGTTGTTTATTGTTGAAACTTCATCAGAAGTGAAGAAATAAGGACAAACCGTTTTAAGTCAGTTTGATAGAAGGATTTCATTTTATAGAAAAATCTATATTCCTTCATGTCTCCTCGAGAGAAGCTTATTGTTGAAAATTAGGTCAGGTTCTTTTTCATACTACAAAATACAGTGTTGTTGGCAGGCGGCAGCTTCATTACCTCAGTCAGCAGAACAGGAAACAGTATTGATTCGTTCATGACTCAACTCCTCGGGTGACGGTTCCTCGCACAGGAAACAGTATTGATTCGTTTACGACTCAACTCCTTGGGTTCATTTGTCACGTTTCAATTTCTACGTTTCATTTGACAGGCTGAAGAGCAGTAGGCACAACAGTCCGTTCACAAACCGGATCATTAATCTCATAGACTATTCTACCATCAACAACTTGGAAACCACAATCGACTCTCTAGATGCAGAAAAGCATTTGCTGGAGTGAACTGGAAATTTTTATTCGCAGCATTAAACAAATTCGGGTTTGGGTCACACTTCATCAACTGGATAAGGATATTATATAGCTCCCCAAATGCAAGTGTCAGGACAAATGATCAAACTTCTCCAAGCTTCAGTCTGCAGAGAGGTACAAGACAGGGTTGCCCACTTTCTCCCTCACTTTTTGCTATTTTCATCAAACCTTTAGCAGCTTCTATCAGACAAGATAGAAATATTAAAGGCATCCAATCCCAAAATATTGAGCATAAAATAAGTCTTTATGCTGATGATGTATTACTTTTCCTTCAGAACTCACAGACGTCTCTCACTCACACGATCACACTCATAAATAAATTCTCAGCACTTTCTGACTACTCTATCAACTGGTCTAAAACCACAGTTCTGCCCATTAACTGTAGGGTCCAGAATATACCTGCGATCACTTTACAGTCAAGAAATATTAGATATTTAGGCATAAACATTTCCGCCAGGCTCTCAGAGCTAACAAAGCTATATTATGTGCAATTATTAAAGAGAGTAGAGGACGATCTCTCTCGTTGGAAGTCCTTACCTATATCACTTATGGGGAGAGTTACAACCATTAAAATGATGATACTACCAAAAGTTAACTATTTGTTCTCAATGATCCCCATAAAACCATCTGCTTCATGGTTTAAGTCACTAGATTCATGCATCTCCAAATTTCTGTGGAAAAACAAACCATCACGTATTAGTTTAAAAACCCTACAGAAGACCAAGGACAGTGGTGGATTAGATTTACCTCATTTTCAGCACTATTCCTTAGCCAATAGGTTACAATATATATCAAAATGGTTTAAACCTAGCCCAATAGATGAACCATGGATAAATATAGAACAAGCATTGTGTGATAATCTGGAATCTCTGACCTGCCACTTATTAGTCAAAACGTAAAAAATCACAAAAGTTTCAAAAGCATTAACATCAACACCTCTCTGGCAGCCTGGTGGGAATTTTTTAAAATAACAAAGTCCTCACTTGTCCCGTGTAAGCTTACACCCATCTGGAACAATCCTGACATACTGCAAAACAAAAAAATGCTAAACTTTACTCTGTGGAAGATCAAAGGAATCAAACATCTGGAACATATAATCCAAAATGGAAATTTTATTTCATTTGATGAGCTCATATCACAACATGAGATAGGCAGCAATAAATTCCTAGAATATCAACAACTTAAGTCTATAATAACAAAGAAATATATCCTCCACCAACCAGACTTACAACTCCCGACTAGGGTAGCAGAATTTCTAAGCATCTGCACCCCAAAACTACTATCAAAAATATATAAATTATTGTCTAACATAGATGACACAATGTCTCTTCCATCCTCAAAATGGGAGGCAGATTTATCCATCAGTTCTAGTCATAGCTTCTGGCCGCAAATATGTTTGAACACCTTCAGAATGACTCGAAATCCTAATTTACAGCTCATTCAATACAAAATCCTTCATAGAACACACTATACAGGACAAAGGATGTTCAGGATGGGTCTAACACAGTCAAACATCTGCTCACATTGCACAGATAACACACCTGATGATTATGCACACGCTTTGTGGTTCCGTGCTCCTGTCCAGAAGTTCTGTCTTGAAGTCTGTGAGGACCTATCAACATGGCTAAAGTGTAGCATCCCTGCATGCCCCACACTGTGCATACTGGGTGACTTAGACAACATCAACATGGAAATGAACTCAGCACACATGGTTGTCACAGTGTTATGTATCGCAAAGAAAACTATTCTCATGAACTGGAAAGCGAAGAACAATCTGTGTATTAACCAGTTTAGAAATTTTCTTTTAGATTATATTAGCATGGAAACAATGTCTGCCTCCTCAAAACATCAATTGGCTGAATTTCATTCTCTCTGGTCCCCTCTGATTAGCTTTATCACATAGTGGTGGTGGTGGGTTGCTGTCCCGTCGCTCTGGGCGGTTGGGTGTGTGCTGGGGGGGGCTGTGTGGCTTCGGGCTTGGAGGGCAGTTTTGGGGGCTTGCGAGTGGTGCTGTCTTGCGGTGTGGGGCGGGGTCCCTTAGGGGCCTTGGGGTGGTGGCTGCTGGCTCTATGCCGGTTGGCTGGGCCGCTCTGGCGTGGGTGGTGGTGCTGGGCCTGGGACCTGGTGGCTGGGCGCTGCCTTGCGCCCGGAGGGGGTCCCTGCCTGTGCCTGGGGGGGCTGGGTTGCCCTGGACGCGCCACAGTATGGGTGGGTTGGTGCAGGTCCTGGTGCCGGGCTTGTTGCTCTGGGACCTCCAAGGTGTCCGCAGATGGTTGTTTTTTTTTCAGGGTGTTGGGGCGTGCGGTGGGGGGGGGGGGGGGGGGGGCTTTTCCCCTGTTAGGGGGGGGGCCTGGGTGATGGTGGGTCTGAGGCCCGGGCTGCTGCGACTGGTGTGACCGGGTGGTTTGTTTGTTTGCTTTTTGTTGTTGTTTGTTTGTTTTTGGTAGAGGTCCTCCGGGGTGGGGTTGGGTTGAGTGGGGTGGGGCGGGATGGGTACCTTCTGGGGGTACAGTAGCTCCCGGAATATGGTCGCTGCAGGCCCCGAATCTGGTGGACATCAGGCCCTCCTGCCCTGTGTTGGCTCCCAGGTAGCGGGGATGCCTATTGCAGCCAGTCCCTGGCTGCCCTCTCTGGGGGAGAGAAGCTCCCCCGGTGTATATCCCCATACCCCTCTCCCTTCTGGCTCCTGTACACAGCACACACTCACACATGAAGGGTTTTGGGGGCGTGTGTGTTCGGTGGGGTGTAGTGGATGGGGCCACGTAGGTGGTCCCCTTTGGTTGCACTCTGCAGTTCCCCGCCCCTGTTTTAATTACACCTTAGACATTACTACTTATCAAACACACTCACAAACACACATTAGGTCTTGGGGGGTGGTTACACTGAGTGGCATCTGGTGGGCGGGTCTCTTTGGGTATGTAGGCTGCCCAGAGGGCCGCGCTCCCAGTTTGGCTGCCCCTCAATTTTAATTGCTCACTATTAGAAAATATTGAAGAGCCAGAAGGGTGAGTGGAGGGGTCTTCTTCGCACACCCCTGCTTCCTGGTTGCTGCTCGGGGCGGGAGGGGCCAGGAGGATTAATTAATTGTTCTGCTGGTTCGGGGTCTGTGGTGGCTGGGGGGCTGCTGGCCCCCTGGTGTGCCCGCTGCACTACACCCCAGCGGAGTCGAGGGAGGGAGGACGTGTGGATGTGTGGATGTATGGGACGTGAAAGTGTGTGTGGTAATGATTGGGCCTGGATCTGGGACTTGCTGTCGCCTGGCCTGCCTGTGCTTCTACTGCCATCCCGATGGGGGGGGCAGCGTTGCCTCTCCCCGCTGCTCGCGACTTCACCCATCTGTGGGCACGTCTTGACTCCCAGGGCACTTGGCCAGGGGCGCTGGGGCAGGCGCTGACCCACTGTGTGGCTGTCTGGGGTGCTTGGCCCTCCTGGGTATTGGGTGGGGCCTATGCCGGGGGGTTTGGGGGCGCTCGGGCTCCTGGGGCCTGGGTCCAGTGCACAGCCCATGTCTGGGCGGCTGGGGCCTGGCGGGGTCGGTGGGCTGTTGCCCCTGGCTCCCGGAGGGCCTCTGCCCTATGCTTATGGGGGCTCTTTCCGGGGGATTCCTCTGCAGTCCTCTGGGTGAATGCGTGGTTGCCCCTGCGGTGGGCTTCCTGGGTTCTGTGCTCTGTGGGGGCTGCTGGTGGCCTGGGTCTTGTGGCCCTCTCTGCCTGCTTCTGATTGCTTGGGGGGGCTGTGGATTGTGGCCCTGTACGCTTATACACTCATAACTAAGCACGGTTATCATGTAGGTCCTGTGCCATGGGTGTTGCATGTTCTCGCACACACACACACACACACATTCATTAGTCCAGTAGCATGGTCGCTAAGCAGTTGATGTATTATCATGTCGTCTCAGGTCATCTATATCCACAGCTGTGTTGTATGCGATTGCCGCTTCTTGTGCTTGTTTTTGTTTCTTTGTGTGTTTGTTTTTTCTCTGCTTGTCTGCTTTCAGGTGCTCCTGGTGGCGCTAAGGCTGGATTCCCCTCAGAGGCCATGGATTGTTGTCTGTTTTGTTTTTTACAGGTGTAGCAGCTGGTTGTCTGGTTTTTGTTTCTATTTTTGTTCTGTTTCCTCTTCTTTCCTCTTCTTCTTCTTTCCTTGTCCCCCGGTCCGGTTCAGTTCTATTACATGTCATATATTGTAAACAGAAATAAATAAATGGGCATCAAGGGGAGCTTTACATTTATAAAACTTCCCTTGGCAAAGCAAATCTGTTTGGCATCAAAGGTATTCAGACTACAATTCTGCTGCCATAATGCTGAACAGGACAAGGGAAAAAAAAAAAAGTAAAGAAGACAGTTCTGCCGAAAGCCAGGGACTAGACCTGTTCTAAGTTCTATACTTTTTAAAAGGGGCATGTTTATCAACTATAGAATTAGAAGATTTACAAAAATGGTCAAGTGCTAGATCTTCATCTGGGATTTTAACAGTGTCATGAACTATTCAACAGATCAGTTAAAAAAAAGCCTGCTCATGGAGATGTTTCAGGATCTGGATACCAAGCGTGGACCTAATGTTTTCATTTTTTGCAATTCTGATACAGGCTATTGAGCAGTGATAACTAACACCAAGTTCCGATACTGCGGATTTTCTACCTTTGATTTGTTAAGATTGAGCCAATCAGGGACAACCTTGAAGGATCTCTTAAGTTTGGTTTAGTAGGATCAGTAATTACCTGAGAAAGGTTGATATTGGTACACACCTTTTTTAAATGATCAGAGGCAGAGTTCAACTTGTTTAAATTAAAATTGCCACACAGAGATTGGGTTTAGGCCACATGCACACAGAATGCCCTCAACAAATAAAAGAAATATTAAACATTTACACATGGATTTTTGAATACATGTAGAGGAATGATACTTTGAAATGTGCTCATTGCGGAGTTATGCTCAGTTGCGTAATGAAGGTTGAACTATTCTGGGAAAGAGGTTCTATTCCCAGCATCATGATGGACACTCCTGATATAGAAGGTTTCGCTAACGCATTGGAATTGTTTTACTATTTTCATATGCATGTGCAATGAAGAATTG
Organism: Leuresthes tenuis; assembly: GCF_036924035.1. Taxonomy (NCBI): domain Eukaryota; kingdom Metazoa; phylum Chordata; class Actinopteri; order Atheriniformes; family Atherinopsidae; genus Leuresthes; species Leuresthes tenuis. The sequence continues at coordinate 606,489 of NW_027325396.1, read as the reverse complement.
CTTGTTGCTGATAAATGCAAAGAAGAACAGCTTACACATAGATGCTCACATATAGGCTGCTGAATGCAACGAAGACCTGCTTATCCAGTAAAGTTCAATGTCAATGTGTAATATTCAATTAGGATTTGTAAAACAGTGAAGTTAAACAATGAATGGGTCCATAGTCGGTATGAGAAGACTATAGGAATATTTACCTGGGTGTACGTTCAAACAGAGATGAAAAAATTGCGATAAATAATTGTTTGTTTGTTTGTTAGTATGTATATGAATGTTATGTGTATAAACTGTGTTGAGTTATAGTTACTCAGTAGTGTCTCAGTGAAACAACCGACGGGGGAAGCCTTGCGGTGACAACAAAAGCAGTGTTTTACTGATCAGTCAAGTTTTCCAGTGTACTCCATACAAACTGGTTGGCTACTGAAGGGATAGAAAATGGGGAATACTTGTTTTAAAGCAAACAAGGAATTAGATGGGAAAAATACATGTTTTAACGGGACCCAGACAATATTAAATACTCAGACAGATGGGAGAAGAAGTGTAGTTTTGTAGGAAATCACAAAATTATTACATAAAATTAGTGAAATCAATTGAAGAATGCCTTTCTGAAGAGCTGTTTACCACAGATGAGCAGCTTTGCGACCAAGCACATTGTAGATCGCTTTACTGCCAAAATGATCTAATTTAATGGATTGGTTTAGACATGCATAACAGCATTTTAAGAACAAAGAGAGAAACAAAAAGGGACAACGCTTCATGGTGGAAGGTGATGTATAAATAACTGTGTATATGATGAAGGAGAGACCATTTGAGCAGCACAGCCATTTCGCAGCACAGGGACAGCAGTCCAAGTTAAAGGATCTCCCACGTGGTATCACCTGTCACACTGTCTCAAGGCATCAAAAGAAGAAAAAATCACCAAACTCAAGGACAAAGAGACGAAGACTCCGGTGAACAAAGAGAGAGGACTGACAAACCAGAAATACAAAAGGATGCTCGATATCAAGATCCAGAAGAAGAGGCTAACAATGCCACGAACACTTACGATGCTGGGAATGATGCCAGCAATGAACAGAGAAGAAGATTCAGTGTCATCAATCTGCAACACGTGCCTCTAATGAGGGGGTGAATATAGAATCCTCAACAATTACAACGTCTCTGGGAACTGTGACAACAACAAGGTTTAAACCATTTTGATATATATTGTAACCTATTGGCTAAGGAATAGTGCTGAAAATGAGGTAAATCTAATCCATCACTGTCCTTGGTCTTCTATAGGGTTTTTAAACTAATACGTGGTGGTTTGTTTTTCCACAGAAATTTGGAGATGCATGAATCTAGTGACTTAAACCAAGTAGCAGATGGTTTTATGGGGATCATTGAGAACAAATAGTTAACTTTTGGTAGTATCATCATTTTAATGGTTGTAACTCTCCCCATAAGTGATATAGGTGAGGACTTCCAACGAGAGAGATCGTCCTCTACTCTCTTTAATAATTGCACATAATTTAGCTTTGTTAGCTCTGAGAGCCTGGAGGAAATGTTTATGCCTAAATATCTAATATTTCCTGACTGTAAAGTGATCACAGGTATATTCTGGACCCTGCAGTTAATGGGCAGAACTTTGGTCTTAGACCAGTTGATAGAGTAGTCAGAAAGTGCTGAGAATTTATTTATGAGTGTGATCGTGTGAGTGAGAGACGTCTGTGAGTTCTGAAGGAAAAGGCTCCCGGAGGGCCTCTGCCCTATGCTTATGGGGGCTCTTTCCGGGGGATTCCTCTGCAGTCTTCTGGGTGAATGCGTGGTTGCCCCTGCGGTGGGCTTCCTGGGTTCTGTGCTCTGTGGGGGCTGCTGGTGGCCTGGGTCTTGTGGCCCTCTCTGCCTGCTTCTGATTGCTTGGGGGGGCTGTGGATTGTGGCCCTGTACGCTTATACACTCATAACTAAGCACGGTTATCATGTAGGTCCTGTGCCATGGGTGTTGCATGTTCTCGCACACACACACACACATTCATTAGTCCAGTAGCATGGTCGCTAAGCAGTTGATGTATTATCATGTCGTCTCAGGTCATCTATATCCACAGCTGTGTTGTATGCGATTGCCGCTTCTTGTGCTTGTTTTTGTTTCTTTGTGTGTTTGTTTTTTCTCTGCTTGTCTGCTTTCAGGTGCTCCTGGTGGCACTAAGGCTGGAATCCCCTCAGAGGCCATGGATTGTTGTCTGTTTTGTTTTTTACAGGTGTAGCAGCTGGTTGTCTGGTTTTTGTTTCTATTTTTGTTCTCTTTCCTCTTCTTTCCTCTTCTTCTTTCCTTGTCCCCCGGTCCGGTTCAGTTCTATTACATGTCATATATTGTAAACAGAAATAAATAAATGGGCATCAAGGGGAGCTTTACATTTATAAAACTTCCCTTGGCAAAGCAAATCTGTTTGGCATCAAAGGTATTCAGACTACAATTCTGCTGCCATAATGCTGAACAGGACAAGGGGAAAAAAAAAAAAAAGTAAAGAAGACAGTTCTGCCGAAAGCCAGGGACTAGACCTGTTCTAAGTTCTATACTTTTTAAAAGGGGCGTGTTTATCAACTATAGAATTAGAAGATTTACAAAAATGGTCAAGTGCTAGATCTTCATCTGGGATTTTAACAGTGTCATGAACTATTCAACAGATCAGTTAAAAAAAAGCCTGCTCATGGAGATGTTTCAGGATCTGGATACCAACCGTGGACCTAATGTTTTCATTTTTGCAATTCTGATACAAGCTATTGAGCAGTGATAACTAACACCAAGTTCAGATACTGTGGATTTTCTACCTTTGATGTGTTAAGATTGAGCCAATCAGGGACAACCTTGAAGGATCTCTTAAGTTTGGTTTAGTAGGATCAGTAATTACCTGAGAAAGGTTGATATTGGTACACACCTTTTTTAAATGATCAGAGGCAGAGTTCAACTTGTTTAAATTAAAATTGCCACACAGAGATTGGGTTTAGGCCACATGCACACAGAATGACCTCAACAAATATAAGAAATATTAAACATTTACACATGGATTTTTGAATACATGTAGAGGAATGATACTTTGAAATGTGCTCATTGCGGAGTTATGCTCAGTTGAGTAATGAAGGTTGAACTATTCTGGGAAAGAGGTTCTATTCCCAGCATCATGATGGACACTCCTGATATAGAAGGTTTCGCTAACGCATTGGAATTGTTTTACTATTTTCATATGCATGTGCAATGAAGAATTGCTTGTTGCTGATAAATGCAAAGAAGAACAGCTTACACATAGATGCTCACATATAGGCTGCTGAATGCAATGAAGACCTGCTTATCCAGTAAAGTTCAATGTCAATGTGTAATATTCAATTAGGATTTGCAAAACAGTGAAGTTAAACAATGAATGGGTCCATAGTCGGTATGAGCAGACTACAGGAATATTTACCTGGGTGTACGTTCAAACAGAGATGAAAAAATTGCGATAAATAATTGTTTGTTTGTTAGTATGTATATGAATGTTATGTGTATAAACTGTGTTGGGTTATAGTTACTCAGTAGTGTCTCAGTGAAACAACCGACGGGGGAAGCCTTGCGGTGACAACAAAAGCAGTGTTTTACTGATCAGTCAAGTTTTCCAGTGTACTCCATACAAACTGGTTGGCTACTGAAGGGATAGAAAATGGGGAATACTTGTTTTAAAGCAAACAAGGAATTAGATGGGAAAAATACATGTTTTAACGGGACCCAGACAATATTAAATACTCAGACAGATGGGAGAAGAAGTGTAGTTTTGTAGGAAATCACAAAATTATTACATAAAATTAGTGAAATCAATTGAAGAATGCCTTTCTGAAGAGCTGTTTACCACAGATGAGCAGCTTTGCGACCAAGCACATTGTAGATCGCTTTACTGCCAAAATGATCTAATTTAATGGATTGGTTTAGACATGCATAACAGCATTTTAAGAACAAAGAGAGAAACAAAAAGGGACAACGCTTCATGGTGGAAGGTGATGTATAAATAACTGTGTATATGATGAAGGAGAGACCATTTGAGCAGCACAGCCATTTCGCAGCACAGGGACAGCAGTCCAAGTTAAAGGATCTCCCACGTGGTATCACCTGTCACACTGTCTCAAGGCATCAAAAGAAGAAAAAATCACCAAACTCAAGGACAAAGAGACGAAGACTCCGGTGAACAAAGAGAGAGGACTGACAAACCAGAAATACAAAAGGATGCTCGATATCAAGATCCAGAAGAAGAGGCTAACAATGCCACGAACACTTACGATGCTGGGAATGATGCCAGCAATGAACAGAGAAGAAGATTCAGTGTCATCAATCTGCAACACGTGCCTCTAATGAGGGGGTGAATATAGAATCCTCAACAATTACAACGTCTCTGGGAACTGTGACAACAACAAGGTTTAAACCATTTTGATATATATTGTAACCTATTGGCTAAGGAATAGTGCTGAAAATGAGGTAAATCTAATCCACCACTGTCCTTGGTCTTCTATAGGGTTTTTAAACTAATACGTGGTGGTTTGTTTTTCCACAGAAATTTGGAGATGCATGAATCTAGTGACTTAAACCAAGTAGCAGATGGTTTTATGGGGATCATTGAGAACAAATAGTTAACTTTTGGTAGTATCATCATTTTAATGGTTGTAACTCTCCCCATAAGTGATATAGGTGAGGACTTCCAACGAGAGAGATCGTCCTCTACTCTCTTTAAAAATTGCACATAATTTAGCTTTGTTAGCTCTGAGAGCCTGGCGGAAATGTTTATGCCTAAATATCTAATATTTCCTGACTGTAAAGTGATCACAGGTATATTCTGGACCCTGCAGTTAATGGGCAGAACTTTGGTCTTAGACCAGTTGATAGAGTAGTCAGAAAGTGCTGAGAATTTATTTATGAGTGTGATCGTGTGAGTGAGAGACGTCTGTGAGTTCTGAAGGAAAAGGCTCCCGGAGGGCCTCTGCCCTATGCTTATGGGGGCTCTTTCCGGGGGATTCCTCTGCAGTCTTCTGGGTGAATGCATGGTTGCCCCTGCGGTGGGCTTCCTGGGTTCTGTGCTCTGTGGGGGCTGCTGGTGGCCTGGGTCTTGTGGCCCTCTCTGCCTGCTTCTGATTGCTTGGGGGGGCTGTGGATTGTGGCCCTGTACGCTTATACACTCATAACTAAGCACGGTTATCATGTAGGTCCTGTGCCATGGGTGTTGCATGTTCTCGCACACACACACACACATTCATTAGTCCAGTAGCATGGTCGCTAAGCAGTTGATGTATTATCATGTCGTCTCAGGTCATCTATATCCACAGCTGTGTTGTATGCGATTGCCGCTTCTTGTGCTTGTTTTTGTTTGTTTGTGTGTTTGTTTTTTCTCTGCTTGTCTGCTTTCAGGTGCTCCTGGTGGCGCTAAGGCTGGAATCCCCTCAGAGGCCATGGATTGTTGTCTGTTTTGTTTTTTACAGGTGTAGCAGCTGGTTGTCTGGTTTTTGTTTCTATTTTTGTTCTCTTTCCTCTTCTTTCCTCTTCTTCTTTCCTTGTCCCCCGGTCCGGTTCAGTTCTATTACATGTCATATATTGTAAACAGAAATAAATAAAGGGGAATCAAGGGGAGCTTTACATTTATAAAACTTCCCTTGGCAAAGCAAATCTGTTTGGCATCAAAGGTATTCAGACTACAATTCTGCTGCCATAATGCTGAACAGGACAAGGGGAAAAAAAAAAAAAGTAAAGAAGACAGTTCTGCCGAAAGCCAGGGACTAGACCTGTTCTAAGTTCTATACTTTTTAAAAGGGGCGTGTTTATCAACTATAGAATTAGAAGATTTACAAAAATGGTCAAGTGCTAGATCTTCATCTGGGATTTTAACAGTGTCATGAACTATTCAACAGATCAGTTAAAAAAAAGCCTGCTCATGGAGATGTTTCAGGATCTGGATACCAACCGTGGACCTAATGTTTTCATTTTTGCAATTCTGATACAAGCTATTGAGCAGTGATAACTAACACCAAGTTCAGATACTGCGGATTTTCTACCTTTGATGTGTTAAGATTGAGCCAATCAGGGACAACCTTGAAGGATCTCTTAAGTTTGGTTTAGTAGGATCAGTAATTACCTGAGAAAGGTTGATATTGGTACACACCTTTTTTAAATGATCAGAGGCAGAGTTCAACTTGTTTAAATTAAAATTGCCACACAGAGATTGGGTTTAGGCCACATGCACACAGAATGACCTCAACAAATATAAGAAATATTAAACATTTACACATGGATTTTTGAATACATGTAGAGGAATGATACTTTGAAATGTGCTCATTGCGGAGTTATGCTCAGTTGAGTAATGAAGGTTGAACTATTCTGGGAAAGAGGTTCTATTCCCAGCATCATGATGGACACTCCTGATATAGAAGGTTTCGCTAACGCATTGGAATTGTTTTACTATTTTCATATGCATGTGCAATGAAGAATTGCTTGTTGCTGATAAAT